>NW_006239416.1:50328-53099 GCF_000226075.1 Solanum tuberosum | reverse complement strand
ATATTATAATTTAAAACTATTTTTTTTTGTCTATATTGTAATTTAATTTTTGTATTTGAAGAAAAAAATTTGGTCATCTAAAATAAGTTTTACAAGAATATTAGTGAAACATAAATAAATTTGACCATCAAAATAATAAATCTAAATTAGTCATTGAAACAAAAAAAAGTTAAGTCAAAAAAATAGGTTTGAGGAGGATTAAATATACTCATATGAGATTATAGTTATAATAAAAAAATTAAACTAAAATTAATTTTTTTCATTTCCGTTAGAGGGAAAGGGTATATGTGATCCATTTGTGTATAAGTAGGGGTATATATGAGTCACTTTCATAACGAGGGGTATGTCAGCTCTAAATGACAAAGTTGAGGGGTATATCAGACCCTTTTCCCTTTTTAAAATTCCTCCCTTTTCCTCCTAATAAATATTTTACTTCTCTTTCTTTTTAATAGTCTTACATTTTTATTTTCCAAAAGTCAAATAGAAATATGTAAATTAATATTAATTCAAGTTTTAGCCCTTTTTCCCGTGATCGCTAATATGATTAAAAAATTGAACTCCATTATAATTATAGTCTTTTCTTTCCTTGATTTATATATTTTTTTGGACAATTATTTTTAGACTTTTAACTTAAATTTCAATAAGAAGTGCAACACCAAGTACAAAATATTTCAAAAAAAACATGAAGAACAAGTAATTTTAGAATACTTATAAGTTATAGGTATGCTCTCACTTACTCATTTCTGAGCTTTTTTTTGGTATAATTTTATTTTAAGATTTAGTTCTGATTGATGACAGTTGAATTAACTAATAATTAAAGGACTAAAAACAAGTCATTTTGAACATAAAATCAATTTTTAAAATCATCACAATAAAATTACAAATCAAACTAGAAAGTGAAAAAATAAAATAAAATTTATATAAAGGTAACACCTAGATTACAAATAAAAAGAGCAAAAATTTAATTTTACACAACACACACACACACTATATATATATATAAAGAGAGAGATTTTTATAATCAGTTTGGTGGTTTTTCAATTTATTTTTTACTTTAAAACCAAATTGATTATGTCAAATTTTTTAAAAATAAATTGAATTAAAAGAAATATTCAACTTGACTAGATTTTTATTTAGTTCGATTTTTGATATTCAGTGAATACTTGTTAATACAAATATAAAGTGTGTGTGAATTTCTCATTCAAAATTTATCTTTTAAAGGTATCCTAGGGACTTGATTCAATTTTTTGAGATGTAAAATGAAAATTTTCAAAGATTTCTTTTCCTAAGGCTACGAGGAATAATTATGTTTTAGTTGAATTGGTTGAGAGGTGGAAATTTTTTATATTGATTTAGTTGAGGGACAAAAATGATTAATGGGAAAGAAAGAGCTAATCAAGTTACTAATTAATAAAGAGCACAAAGAATTAAAAAAAGTGTGAAAAAGAGAGAAATATTGAACGGAGAAGAGCTAAAATACTTTGGAGGGAAAAGGGGGAATTTGGGGAGAAAATAAGGTGAGAGAGTATGTGGTGTTAAAATGGGACCCATTAAAACACTTGTCAAAAATTTAAGGGCCTCACACAACTATTGTTAGTTGTGTCTAGTGGTGGCAAAGGGGCGGGTTGAGTTAAATTTGGGCGGGTTGAAAATGGGTAATAATTCAACCCGGCCATATTTAATATAGGTAAAAATAGATTGGGTAACAAATGAGTTAGGTAAAACACTAGTTTACTCATATTTACCCATATTTTCACGAGTAAATAGTACTTTACTTAAGAATTCAACATGGAGAAAATATTTTAGTGTCACACCCCGACTTTTTGAAACATCTAAATTAACTCGTACCTTCGTGGAAAGACAAAGAGGGTGTCACGACTTGAGCCTACACCCCGGACGTGACACAGCATACAAGATTCCGAAAAGTCTCATACAAGCCTCATAGCATGCCATCACATAAGATAATAGAAATAGTATGGAATTTAAAACTCTTTTAATCCATACAATTGAAAACATTATTTAAAACAATGGAAGTCTACTTGTCTCACATGGCCATCTAAAACAATCTTTGAATCAAAAGTAGGGTCACGGCCCTTTACAATAGAACTCTTAACAAATGTCTAGTACAATGAAGAAAAGGAACATCAACAAAGCACTTGTCCTCGAATCCATGAGGACATACCACTAGCCTTGGAAGAACTCAATCCAAGCCCTTGAACTAGAGAGAATCAACTCACTTGCCAGAACCTACACTTTGTAGAAAAATAGAAGAAATATGGGTTAGCACATTTAATGTACTAAGTATGATAGGTAACCCTAAGCTATACTTGTGCAATGTGTGAATGGCGTCCCATACCACCATCCATACTAAGTACCACTTTGAGGCCACCAAAAGTGAACTTATCATTCTTCCTTTTCATCTTTAGGTCATACTCATACATAAGGAACATAAACCTTTCATAAGTCATGATAAGGAAAGTAACTCATAATACATTCTAAGTAAAGCATGCATCATTACATTAAGCATATAAGTCAACATTCTTCATTAGCTTCATTAAGAGCACATTCATTCATTAGTCATTAAGACATTAGAGAACTCACCATGGCCCTCTCAAGGCCTACTCGTGCAATGCATGAATGACATCCCATACTACCACCCACACTTTATAGAACCTCTTAAGTAACCATAGTGCACATCTCACATGATGGGAATAAGCGTTTAACCGATATAGATATGAGAGCAAACCATGGAATCTGATGTACTATCCCCT
>NW_006239416.1:49609-49986 GCF_000226075.1 Solanum tuberosum | reverse complement strand
AGGGTGCCATAAGCCTACCGATTCAAGGTACATTTTTAGGGTAGCTCATTGAATCCTCATGAAATGGTGCCATAAGTCTACCGATTCAAGGTTCATCATTAACATTCATGGAAGGGTGTCATAAGCCTACCGATCCCAAAGTTCATTAACATCATTTATGGAAGGGTGCCATAAGACTACCGATCCCAAGGTTCATTAACATCATTTATGGAAGGGTACCATTAGCCTATAGATCCAAGATACATCATTAGAATAGGTCATAGACTCATCATGCAAGGGCTACCAACATTAGGTCTACCGATTCATGTTCATTAAGTCAAGGCACATTCATAACACAAGAAGATGATGCCTAAGCCTACCAATTCAAGATGTAACAT
>NW_006239416.1:5455-49336 GCF_000226075.1 Solanum tuberosum | reverse complement strand
TAGATAAGGGAATTAACATGATTCAATAACTAATTCAATATAGACATAAAAAATTCAACATACTTTCATGATCAATCAATTCCCAATCACAATTCACAACTTAAGATTTTGGGGAAAACATGGGTTCATAGGAGAAATTCACCATAATTCATCATTAATTCAACAATCCATTCATAATTCATCATATATAAACCTTTGAAAACGTTTTGGAATTTAACCCATGCTTAGAATGAAAACCCTAGGTTTTTGGGGGATTTTGGAAACTTGAATCATCTTTTGATAGGGCTCCTTGAATGAAACTTAATCAAGGATGAAGACTACCATACCTTTAGGGAAGAAACTCCACGAAAATTGAGTGAAAATGGTGAGATATTGAGCTTTAAAGCTTAAATCCTTCTACTCAAATGGTGGTTCCTAGAGAGAATATTTGGAGAGGTAGTTTCTAATTTTTTTGAGTGTTTGGGAATAATCAATTGAAAAACGTGTTTTAATACTTTTAAAAGCCTTAAAATACTTTAATTAATCAATAATAACCGTCCCCTAACTTAACTAATCTTAAAAGGAATTTAGTAAGTTGCCCCTCCACTTGGCCGAATTGGACAGCAACACAGTGGTGACCTAGGAAACCCCACCCACGGACCGTGGGTGGGTCCACGAGCCGTACTGGTACTTCGTGGTTTGGGTCTGGAGCTTTTCATCTAGGCCGTTGACCTATTGATGGGTTTCACGGGGCGTGGATGGACCTACGGGGTGTAGGTCCCATATGTGGGTCACAACTTTTGGTATTTTGGCAGCTTTGGAGGTTAGAGTTTGGGGTCCTCCTCAAGGACCCTTAGTTGGTCCTTGGGGAGTCGTACCCTGATGTTTAAACCCTAAACCCCTCAACCTAAGCTCGGGAACTCATTTAACAACTTCAAAACCCCATATCACACTCAAACACACACTAGTTAAGCTCTAGTTTCACCTATTCGTTTACCGGGTTGTTACATTATCTCCCCCTTAGGAACATTCGTCCTCGAATGACACTTTAAACACTTTAAGGAAAATAAAGACTCAAGACTAGCAGCCCATCATGCATGCAACATCATAGTCAATGCACAAAACTAGGAGGAAACATCAACTCTACATCAATAAGCTCACGAACATCAACATTTCTCATTTCATCAGAGGAATTTCCTTCTCCAACTCACATCATGTTCAATACAACATCATAAAGCAAATTATGCAATTCTTCTCAAGGACACATTTAAGTATGTTCAACAATTCAACTCATGAATCATTTAGGCAACTCATTATAGATGCACATCAACACGAGGAATAAAAATCATGAAAACTCAATTTCTCATTAAACATACATTCATTAAGAACATGCATAACATAAGAAGACCATGGAAACACATAATCACACATGACTCCAAAACATGAAACAAGCTACAAGGAACTCTTGGTCTCAAGCTTGAATAGGAATAGAAAAAAGTGATAAGGATATCAGAACTCTCAACAACCTTACTATTCAACATACCATCTCCCCCTTAGAAGTAAACCCATACTAAGGCAAACATGAAAATAACATAGGGACCTTAACAAGACATTCAAACTATAAGAAACCATCGACATACTAGTGCCTTCATCCGGAAGAGCGCATTTGTCCTCTCTAGCTTGAAGTACATGTAAACGATTTTTCTTTGGAGCATTAGGATCCGGGCCATTAAGAGAAGCTTGTTTGGCCTCTCTTCCTTTGGCCGCAAGAGTAGGTCAATCTTTCACTTGGTGATCAATCTTCCCACAACCATAGCGCCCATTAGTACCGGCTAGGCACTTCCCATAATGATTCTTCCCACAAGTGGTGTAAATAGGTTTAGGAAATGGAGACCTACTACCTTTCTCTTGGTTAACCCTAGGAGTGCTCGAAGAATCTTTGTTAAAAGCTCTCTTTTTGAACCTTGGTTGACCTTGCTCATCGGACGTAGTTCTCTTCATCTCCCTATTCTTTCTTTTAAGTTTAGACTCCTCAATAGATTGAGCATATACCATGAGCCTAGAGATGTTCATGTCTTCATGGAGCATTGCCGTATGGCACTCTTCCTCAACTAGGTCGGAAACTCCCGTTACATACCTACTCATCTCATCCCTTGGGTTAGACACCAAAGATGGAGCATACTTTGACAAAATGGTAAATTTCAAAGAATACTCTTGAACATTCATGTTACCTTGCCTAAGATTGATAAAATTCTCCACCTTAGCTTCCCTCTTTTCACGGGGAAAGAACCTACCAAGGAATGCTTCCTTGAACACTTCCCAATTTATAGGCCCCGCTCCTACCGGCCTATTACTCTTCCATTGAGTGAACCAAACTTGGGCAACATCCTTCAATTGATAAGCGGCTAGTTCCACTTTTTCTATAAAAGTCACCCCCACAACATTCACTACCTTGTACACCTCTTCCAAAAACTCTTGGGGATCCTCTCCCACCTTGGAACCTAGGAACATCGGAGGGTTCATCCTCACAAAGTCCCTCAACCTAGAAGCCATAGTGCTCACAATAGAATTCACATGAGTTTCAACACCCCTATAAGCTTGGGCCGTCATAGCTTGGGCTTGATTAGTTACGGCTTGAGACATCATCAAAAGAGCCGACCTAACTTCCTCATTTGTCATAGCCGGAGGATCAACATGAACTTGGTTGCCTTGAGGAACTTGGTCACCTTGAGGACCTTGGGGAGGAACTCCCTCATTCACATTCTCCTCTTCCATTCTTCTTGCGTTCGCCCTTCTTGTATTCATATTCTATAAACACAAGATGAGGGTTAGGAAAAGGATATTCATAGAGTTAAACTCTAAGGCAAGACTTAAAGAGTAATGAAAAAAGTGAAGTTTCCTAAAGTCTTATAGCCTCTCATTCATAAATGTGTCGCGATTCACACTCATGAACAAGACTCTACTCAATGTGACTTGTGAAACATCAATCCTAAAAACCATGCCAAAATCTTGTGCTCTATTACTATGTTTATCACGACCCGAGCCTACACCCCGGACGTGACACGACGTACAAGACTTCGAAAAGTCTCATACAAGCCTCACAACATATCATAACATAAGATAATAGATATAGTACGGAATTTAAAACTCTTTTAATCCATACAATCGAAAACATCATTTAAAAATAGCGGAAGTCTACTTGTCTCACATGGCCATCTAAAATAATCTTTGAATCAAAAGTAGGGTAACAACCCTTTACAATAAAAGTCTAATAAATGTCTAGTACAATGAAGAAAAGGAACATCAATAAGCGTGCATGAATGACATCCCATACTACCACCCACACTTCATAGAACCTCTTAAGTAACCATAGTGCACATCTCACATGATGGGAATAAGCGTTTAACCGATATAGATATGAGAGCAAACCATGGAATCTGATGTACTATCCCCTATCGTAAGGGTTGGTCTACTTGGCTAAGGTAGAACCGGTAACATTTTAGCTTAGGTGGAACCACTAGCTAATATCATATGTGGGCACATAGTTATGGGATAATAAAGATGTTTATTGAAACCCGACCTAAACGTGGGGAGAGCTTTCATCTTACAAAATCCACTCGGTGCTTAGCCTTCATTCCCATAAAGTATTTCATTACTTTAACATCGTTACACATGAGAGGGTGCCATTGGCTTACCGACCTAACGTACATTGATTAACCCATGAAAGGGCACCATAAACCTACCGATTCAAGGTACATTAGTTGACAATGAAAGGGTGCCATAAGCCTACCGATTCAAGGTACATTTTTAGGGTAGCTCATTGAATCCTCATGAAATGGTGCCATAAGTCTACCGATTCAAGGTTCATCATTAACATTCATGGAAGGGTTCCATAAGCCTACCAATCCCAAAGTTCATTAACATCATTTATGGAAGGGTGTCATAAGCCTACCGATCCCAAAGTTCATTAACATCATTTATGGAAGGGTGTCATAAGCCTACCGATCCCAAAGTTCATTAACATCATTTATGGAAGGGTGTCATAAGCCTACCGATCCCAAAGTTCATTAACATCATTTATGGAAGGGTGTCATAAGCCTACCGATCCCAAAGTTCATTAACATCATTTATGGAAGGGTGTCATAAGCCTACCGATCCCAAAGTTCATTAACATCATTTATGGAAGGGTGTCATAAGCCTACCGATCCCAAAGTTCATTAACATCATTTATGGAAGGGTGCCATAAGACTACCGATCCCAAGGTTCATTAACATCATTTATGGAAGGGTGCCATAAGACTACCGATCCCAAGGTTCATTAACATCATTTATGGAAGGGTGCCATAAGACTACCGATCCCAAGGTTCATTAACATCATTTATGGAAGGGTGCCATAAGACTACCGATCCCAAGGTTCATTAACATCATTTATGGAAGGGTGTCATAAGCCTACCGATCCCAAAGTTCATTAACATCATTTATAGAAGGGTGCCATTAGCCTACCGATCCAAGATACATCATTAGAATAGGTTATAGACTCATCATGCAAGGGCTACCAACATTAGGTCGACCGATTCATGTTCATTAAGTCAAGACACATTCATAACACAAGAAGAGGATGCCTAAGCCTACCAATTCAAGATGTAACATTACATAGAAAAAACCGTTCACATTCTATCTTCATCATTCATGAGTGTTAATTGAGAATATTCTATCAATAATAACATAATTACATTCTAAACATGTTCATAATACTTTCATTGAGATCACACACACATACTTCACATCATAATCATACATAAATCTTTCATGAAATTGCCCTTCAAGGCTATGAATCAATCTCAACCCAAACATATAGAATACTACACTAGATAAGGGAATTAACATGATTCAATAACTAATTCAATATAGACATAAACAATTCAACATACTTTCATAATCAATCAATTCCTAATCACAATTCACAACTTCGGATTTTGGGGGAATCATGGGTTCATAGGATAAATTCACCATAATTCATCATTAATTGAACAATCCATTCATAATTCATCATGTATAAACCTTTGAAAATGGTTTGGAATTGAACCCATGCTTAGAATGTAAACCCTTTTGGGGTATTTTTGGAAACTTGAAATCATCTTTTGTTAGGGCTCCTTGAATGAAACTTAATAAAGGTTCAGACTACCATACTTTTAGGGAAGAAACTCCACGAAAATTGAGTGAGAATGGTGAGATCTTGAGCTTGAAAACTTGAGTTCTTCTCCAATAGTGGTTTCTAGAGAGAGAATATTTGGAGAGGTAGTTTCTAATTTTTTTGAGTGTTTGGGAATAATGAATTGAAAAAGGTGTTCTAATACTTTTAAAAGCCTTAAAATACTTTAATTAATCAATAATAACCATCCCATAACTTAACTAATCTTAAAAGGAATTTACTAAGTTGCCCCTCCACTTGGCTGAATTGGACAACAACATAGTGGTGACTTACGAAACGCCACCCACGGACCGTGGGTGGGTCCATGAGCCGTACTGGCACTTCGTGGTTTGGGTTTGGAGCTTGTCATCTAGGACCTTGACCTACTTATGGGTTCACGGGGTGTGGATGAACCTACGGGGCGTAGGTCACATCCGTGGGTCACAACTTTTTTGACAACTTTTTGTATTTTGGCAGCTTTGGGGGTTAGACTTTAGGGTCCTTTCGTACCCTGACGTTTAAACCCTAAACCCCTCAACCTAAGCTCGGGAACTCATTTAACAACTTCAAACCCCATATCAAACTTAAACACACCCTAGTTAAGCTCTAGTTTCACCTATTCGTTTTCCGGGTCGTTACATTATCTCCCCCTTAGGAACATTCACGTCGAATGACACTTTAAACACTTTGAGGGAAATAAAGACTCAAGACTAGCAACCCATCATGCATGCAACATCATAATCAATGCACAAACCTTGGAGGAAATTAACATCAACTCCACATCAATAAACTCAATGCGACACAAGGAAGTAGGAACTACATCTACAAACTCATTATGCACGAACATCAGCATTTCTCATTTCATCGGAGGAATTTCCTTCTCCAACTCACATCATGCTCATTACAACATCATAAAGCAAATTATGCAATTTTTCTTAAAGACACATTTAAGCATGTTCAACAATTCTACTCATGAAGCATTTATGCAACTCATTATAGATGCACTTCGACACGAGGAATAAAAATCATGAATACTCAATTTCTCATTAAACATACATTCATCAAGAACATGCATAACATAAGGAGACCATGGAAACACATAATCACACATGACTCCAAAACATAAAACAAGCTACAAGGAACTCTTGGTCTCAAGCTTGAATAGGAATAGAAGAAAGTGATAAAGATATCAGAACTCTTAACAACCTTACTATTCAACATACCATCTCCCCCTTTAAAGTAAACCCATACTAAGGCTAACATGAAAATAACATAGGGACCTTAACAATATATTCAAACTATAAGAAACCATCAACATACCGGTGCCTTTATCCGGAAGAGCTCTTTTGTCCTCTCTAGCTTGAAATACATATAAATGATTTTTCTTTAGAGCGTTAGGATCTGGGCCATTAAGAGAAGCTTGTTTGGCCTCTCTTCCTTTGGCCGAAAGATTAGGGCAATCTTTCACTTGGTGATCAATCTTCCCACAACCATAGCACCCATTAGTACCCGCTAGGCACTTTCCATAATGCTTCTTCTCACAAGTGGTGCAAATAGGTTTAGGAAATGGAGACCCACTACCTTTCTCTTGGTTAACCCTAGGAGCGCTTGAAGAATCTTGGTTAAAAGCTCTCTTTTTGAACCTTGGTTAAAACCTCTCTTTTGAACCTTGGTTGACCTTTCTCATCGGACGTAGTTCTCTTCATCTCCCTACTCTTCTTTTTATGTTTGGACTCCTCAATAGATTGAGCGTATACCATGAGCCTAGGGATGTTCATGTCTTCATGGAGCATTGTCGTACGACACTTTTCGTCAACTACGTCAAAAACTCCCATTACATACCTACTCAGCTCATTAAGTCAAGACACATTCATAACACAAGAAGAGTATGCCTAAGTCTACCAATTCAAGATGTAACATTACATAGAAGAAACCGTTCACATTCTATCATTATCATTCATGAATGTTAATTGAGAATATGCTTTCAATAATAACACAATTACATTCTAAACATGTTCATAATACTTTCATTGAGATCACAGACACATACTTCACATCATAATCATACATAAATCCTTCATGAAATTGCCCTCCAAGTCTATGAATCAATCTCCACCCAAACATCTAGAATACTACACTAGATAAGGTAATTAACATGATTCAATAACTAATTCAATATAGACATAAAAAATTCAACATACTTTCACAATCAATCAATTAACAATCACAATTCACAACTTCGGATTTTGGGGGAAACATGGGTTCATAGGAGAAATTCTCCATAATTCATCATTATTTCAACAATCCATTTATAAGTCATCATATATAAACCTTTGAAAACGTTTTGGAATTGAACCCATGCTTAGAATGAAAACCCTAGGTTTTTGGGGGATTTTGCAAACTTGAAATCATTTTTTGATAGGGCTCCTTGAATGAAACATAATCAAGAATGAATACTACCATAAATTTAGGGAAGAAACTCCACAAAAATTGAGTGAGGATGGTGAGATCTTGAGCTTGAAATCTTGAATCCTTCTTCTCCAATGGTGGTTTCTTGAGAGAGAATATTTGGAGAGGTAATTTCTAATTTTTTTGAGTGTTTGGGAATAATGAATTGGAAAAGGTGTTTTAATACTTTTAAAAGCCTTAAAATACTTTAATTAATAAATAATAACCGTCTCCTAACTTAACTAACCTTACAAGGAATTTACTAAGTTGCCCCTCCACTTGGCCGAATTGGAGAACAACACAGTGGTGACCTACGAAACCCCACCCACGAACCGTGGGTTGGTCCATGAGCGGTACTGTCACTTCATGTTTTGGGTCTGTTGCTTGTCATCTAAGCCCTTGACCTACGAATGGGTTCCATGGGGTTGGATGGACTTACGGGGGAGTAGGTCCCATTTGTGGGTCACAACTTTTTTTTACAACTTTTTGTATTTTGGAATATTTTGGGGTTAGACTTTAGGGTCCTCCTCAAGGACCCTTAGTTGGTCCCCTAAACCCCTCAACCTAAGCTCGGGAACTCATTTAACAACTTCAACCCCATATCAAACTCAAACACACACTAGTTAAGCTCTAGTTTCACCTATTTGTTTTCCGGGACATTAGAAAGGGTGAGTAATAAATTAAGAATGATGTGGTATGTCATATTTTATGTGTTCAAGGGTTGTATCTTAAGTTTTGAAGTTAGGTAAGTCGCAAAATAAAAATGGGAAAAGGAACAAATATACCCCCGAACTTTCGAAAATGGTATGCCAATACTCTTCGTCATACTTTTCGTCCATTAATGCTCTCACCGTCCAATAATCAGTGCACATTTACCCCTCCCACTAATGGACGACTCATTTTGTACACGTGGTGCAATCTTACACCTCAACCCAGGTTGACCAAATATTTAACCCAAATTTCAAATACCCGTTTAACCCGTCCCATTACCCATTTAACAAACTATCTACAACCTTAAGAAAAAGGCACATTTACTTTATCTTCTCTTCTTCCTCGCAGGTCACCGCCGTCCCCCCACCTTTTCACCCCCTTCTTCTTCTTCTTGTTCTTTTATCTTTCCATATACTCTTTCAATCATCTTTAAACAAAAGAGAAAACACTGGATTTAACTTTTCTACGCTATATTTTCTTATTATAAAAAAATATTTGACAAATCAGACTTCAGAGGCAAGTATATTGGGAAGAATATTGTGTTTGATATGGACATGAGTGCTGGATTTTTTTTAGCCCTCTTTTACCCCCTTAAGTTGTCAATAAAAGAAATCATTTCGAAGATAAATGGCCTTCTATTTGAATTAGGTCATCCTCTGTAAATTCAAACTAAATCTAGATGTTATTTTACTTTATTTACTATCAAAACTTGTTAAGAAAAAATATTTTACTTTATAAAACACAATATGTTTCCGCAAGTTCATTCAAATATGTGTTTTCCAGCTCTATTTATTTTTGGAATTAATGGATAAATTTTTTCCATCCATAACCAAAACTTCCTCTACCTTTGAGTCAACCTTTGAATAACGGGTACAAGGGTTTTTTCTTTAGTTTTGTAGATAGTTTGTTAAATGGGTAATGGGGCGGATTAAACGAGTATTTAAAATTTGGGTTAAAATTTGGTCAATCGGAATTGAGGCATAGGATTGTGCCACGTGTACAAAATGAGTTTTCCGTTAATGGGAGGGGTAAATGTGCACTTATTATTGAACGGCGAGGGCATTAATGGCCGAAAAGTACGACGGAGGGTATTGACATACCATTTTCGAAAGTTTGGGGGTTTATTTGTCTTTTTTCCCAATAAAAATTAGTGAAAGTTATCGTAGGTCTCTTTTTAAAGATTTCTCTGAAATTTGGGTCAAATGTCTCGGAGACTTTCTCCCAATCTATTAAGAGTTATGGGGCCCATTACCCATCAAATCGAAGGACTACAAGTCTAGTTTACAATGCATCAAACCGTTTATTCGTACGACTTCAGAATAGAGAGATATTCACATTTTTGCTAGACTGCACAAGCAGGCACGTGAGGTGGGTCCCTTAGGTCGGTTGAACCTTATAAGATAGCATCTTCTTCATTTTTCTTCTTTCCACCTCGTAAGAAACCCACAAAAATCAGAGAATTACTCCTTAAATCATCCTTGTGTGTTCATGATCTCTTCTTGGCTCCTTATCAAAAAATTTCCTACGTCGCGAGCTCGTCATTTTGGTATAGTTTTTATGGTGAATTGAGCGGTGTAGCTCCATGGAGGTTGTGGCAACAAGGTTTTTTTCAGTGGTTTGATTTTATTCAAGTGTTCTGAGCGTGTAAAGAAAGGTAGGAACCATGTTTTATTAGTTTATGGATACCTTAGGTCTTGGATAGTAATTTACGATACGAATCCATATATATTGTTGAATTGTCATAGTAATTCTTATCCTTAATTACTGATTGATTTTACTTTTTTTTTTAGAGTTGTAGTGGTACGGACATAGGTATTTTCTGCATAAATTATAAAAGAAAGGTATGTTAAGGCTATTTCCTTCGTTCGGCATGTTTTCTTAGAGCTTGGGAGTGATATAATAGGGTAGTTACTGTTGGTGATCTTGTAGATGTAATTGTGAGTGGTTGGCTGATTGAGTGGTTATAAACCCTCATTTTAGGGACTCATAATTTGTTAAGAATGACCCTAAGTTAGGAACGACTTTGAGACTATTCATATATCTTTTTTATAGAGAAATTGCTCGCCTTTAGCCTATTCAATTGTTTGTTGTCGCCCTTGGGGCTATTGTGGTTAGTTATTGAGATATGAACTGCCTATGGGGGCTATGATGTTGTCTAATAGGACTATGTAATTGCCTATGATGGCTATGTATTGTCCACGGGACTATATTGATGCCAAAGAGTGTTATGTGTTGCCTATGGGGCTATTTTAACGCCAAAGAGTGCAATGTGTTGCTTACAGGGATATGTTGGTGCAAAAGAGGGCTATCTGCAACCCACAGAGCTATGATGTTGCCTAAGAGGGTTATACGTTGTCTACAGGGCTATATTATTGCCAAAAAGGGCTATGTGACTTCTTGCAAAGACAAAGGGCTGCCGATAGGGGTATGTAGATTGATTTGGCACCTTCTGGCTTATGGGGGACTAGGTAGGTGGTATGTTGTTTGTACCTGCCAAACATATGGGGTCTTGGTTAGGTTGTTGTTTGATCATTTTTGTATTTTCAGATTCAGATATGGTTTAGCATGCCTATCTAAATTTTGATTTCCTTACCTTATTGCATTTGGTATATTATGATACTTGCTCATTTAGTCTATAACCTTTCATACTTTGTACATTATTTTGTACTGACGCCTCATTGTCTGGGAGGCACTGCATTCATGCATACAGGTCTCGACAGACAACCCATTAGACCTCCTCAGCAGTATGATTGACTTCTATCCAGTTGATTATCCCCTTTCCTCCGGAGCTGCCAGATTTGGGAAGCTTGTTAGCTTTTGTCGTATATATTTTTATGGGTAGGCTGGGGCCCTGTCCCATTAATATTTACTACTCTTAGAGGCTTGCAGACTAGTGTGTGGGATGCCTAGCTACGTTATGGCCATGTTGGCCTAGTTTGTATGTTTGTTGAAGCTTGTGAGTTGTTTGATGTATTGCCTTGATATATACCTGCTTTCAGTTTTGGTATGGAGATCATGGTGGCCTCGACGACCCAATCAAGACTTCTGTGCTAGTTGGCTATTTATTTATATGAACTCTTGGGAGTAGCTGTTTCTTTTATAAATCTGTTGACAGGGGCCTTACTGGCTGAGGGTTAGTTTTAAGCCGAGATATACTTATTTGTTTTCTTGATTATGTATGGCTGCCATGCGCTAGTAGAAAATGGTTCAGCAGGGTCGGCTTAGGCCTGAGTTTTGGAATTAGGAGCCAGTTGCGCCCCTTGAGTTTGGGGCGTGACATACTTGGTATCAGAGCAACGTTGTATCCTAGGGATTCTGCAAACTGTATCTAGTAGAGTCTTGTTTATAAATGTGTTGTGCACCACATTAGATAAGCAAGAAGCTACTGGGCATGTTAGAATGACTATCCTTCGTTTTCTCACCTTGTGCTATAGAGCGGTGTCTTAAGGGTTGAGGTTTATGGCTTATAATTGATATTGGTATTCTGATAGAGATGTCTGACACCAGAAAGGCCACAGCTATCCAGGGGCTAGATACAACTGCAGGCATAGAGCGGTGTCTTAAGGGTTGAGGTTTCTGGCTTATAATTGATACTTGTATGCATATAAAGATGACTGATACTAGACAGACCACAACTAGCCAGGGGCTAGATACAGCTGTAGGCGAGGGTACCAGCAAGGTACCACAGGTGGAGGTAGCCCATTGTGAAACCTAGGGGGAAACATCTTCTCAGCCCTCTATAGCTTCTTCACCGCTTCAGGAGCCTCCGATGGTTACAAGACCCCCGACTCCACCTGCAGTACCACCTCTAGTTCCTCTTATTCCATCTAACTAGGATTTCAAGAGTGCAGTATGTATGTTAGCACAGTTAGTAGTTGCACAGCGCCAACCAGTTGCACCAGATGTTGCCGGACCTTCTGAAGGGCTCGGAAGTTTGAGAGTTCGTGAATTTCTTGCCTTGAATCCTCCACACTTTACAGGGATAGATCACAGAGAGGACCCTCAACACTTTGTTTACTAGCTTCATAGGATCTTCAGAGTCATGCATGCCTCAGCGACTGAGTCAGTTGAGTTAGCAGCATTTTGATTGCGTGATGTTGTAGTATTGTGGTACGAAAGTTGGGAGAGATCTAGGGGAAAAGATGCATCGCTACCAACTTGGGATAACTTTACAGAAGCTTTCATAGATCACTATTTGCCTCGAGAGATTAGGGATGGCCGGGTGGACCAGTTTCTGAACCTCCGACAGGGCAGCATGAGTGTCCGAGAGTACGGGTTGAGATTTGACTCATTGGCTAGATATGCACCAGCATTTGTTGATATGATGCATGACAGGGTGCATAGATTTGTAGGAGGGCTTGACTCAGACTAAATCAACACTTGTTGTACCGGTGCACTAAATGATAATATGGATATCTCGCAAATTCAGGCCTTTGCATAAGGCCTAGAGGATCGCCGACATCTACATTATATGAGTGAGAGGGTCTCTCTCTCGAGAGAGACGGAAGAGGGCTAGACATGTTGGTTCACAAGGATATTTTTAGGGTGGTCCCAGACCCCGATATTCTAGTAAGCCACCTAGATCTCCACCACAACAGTTCCAAGGTAGTAGATTTGATCATCAGGGACAGTCAGTTACAGGTGAGGGTTCATGACCATCAGCCTCTCAGCAACAGAGGGGTTCTGGCCAGGCTAGGACAGCACCGCCGCATTGCGTTACTTGCGGTAGGATGCATTTCGGGAGGTGCAAGTAGGGTTCCACATGTTGTTATTCTTGTGGACAGGAGGGGCATGGGTGGAGGAACTGCCCAACCATAGGTTAGGGTGGTATAAGTTAGTAGACCAGGTCAGTAGTACGTTCCTCCTCATTAGCATAGTCTACAGGGTGTGGACCCCAGACTTCAACAGGTAGAGGAAAAGGCAGAGAAGGAGCATCTAGTTCTGGTAGTGGCTAGAACCGTACATATTCACTAGTCGGTCGACAAGACTTAGAGTCATTACCATATGTTGTGACAGGTGCATTAAATATGTGCTCCCATTGTGTTTATGCTTTGATAGATCCTGGATATACTCTGTCTTATGTTACTCTATTTATTTCGGGGAAGTTATGTATAGTAGCAGAGTCATTAGATCGATCATTTATTCTATCTACACCAGTTGGTGAGTCTATTATTGCCAAGAGAGTCTATCGAAGTTGTACGATAGAAATTATCGACCGTTAAACCTCTGTAGACCTGGTAGAGTTAGAGATGGTCAATTTCGATGTCATTATGGGTATGGACTGGTTAGCATCTTGGTATTCTAATGTTGAGTGCCGACAAAGATTGTTAGAATCCACTTTCCAAGAGAGGCAGTTCGGGAATTGAAATGTGATACAACAACGCTGAAAGGTAGGTTTATTTCCTATCTTAAGGCGAGGAAGATGATTACTAAGGGTTGTATTTATCATCTTGTTCGCGTTCATGATATAGATGCAGAACCACCGACTCTTTAGTCTATTCTGGTAGTTAATGAGTTTCTAGATGTATTTCCAGACGAGCTTCCTGGTATCCCTCCAGAATGGGAAATTGATTTTTCTATCAATAAGCTATCAGGTACACAACTCATATCTATCCTTCCTTATAAAATGTCTCCTGCTAAGATGAAGAAGTTGAAAGATCAGCTGAAAGATTTGCTTGATAAAGGCTTTATTAGGCCCAATGTTACACCATGGGGTGCACCAGTATTATTTGTGAGAAAAAAAGATGGCTCGCTGAGGATGTGTATCGATTATCGACAGCTGAACAAGGACACTATAAAGAATAGGTATCCCCTTCCGAGGATCGATGACTTGTTTGATCAACTACAAGGTGCTAAGTACTTCTCGAAGATTGATTTGAGATTAGGGTACCATCACATACGAGTTCGGGAGAAAGATATTCTGAAGACATCTTTTAGAACTAGATATGGACATTTTGAGTTTTTGGTTATGTCTTTTGGATTGACCAATACCCTGGCAGTGTTTATGGACCTGATGAATAGCATATTCGGGCTGTATGTAGATACATTTGTGATTCTATTTATTGATGATATTTTGGTCTATTCGCATTCAAAAGTTGAGCATGCAGATCATTTGCGAGCAGTCCATCAGGTTCTTCAAGAGCAGAAACTTTACGCAAAGTTCTCTAAGTGTGAATTCTGGTTGAGCTATGTGGCTTTTGTAGGCCATATTGTATCAGATACAGGCATTACGCTTGATACACAAAAGATTGAGGTCGTAAAGACTTGGCCTAGACCCATGACTCCGATTGAGGTTCGTAGTTTCTTAGGATTAGTTGGGTAATACAGAAGGTTTGTAGAGGGGTTCTCTTCACTTTCAGCACCATTAACGAAGCTGACTCAAAAAGCAGCTAAGTTCCAGTGGACTGAGGCTTGCGAGCATAGCTTCCAGGAGCTGAATGATAGGTTTCCATCAGCACCAGTTCTAGCATTGCTAGAGGGTTCAGAGGGCTATGTGGTGTACTATGATGCTTATGGTGTTGGGTTGTGATGTGTTCTAATGCAACATGGTAAGGTTATCGCATATGCTTCAAGGCAGCTGAGGAAGTATGAGAAGAACTATCTGATCCACGATTTAGAGTTGGCAGTAGTTGTGCATGCGTTAAAGATCCGGAGACACTATTTGTATGGCGTTCATGTTAACATCTTCACAGATCATAAAAGCCTTCAATATATCTTTAGACAGAAGGATTTAAATCTGCGACAACGCCGATGGCTTAAGTTACCGAAAGACTACAACGTGGATATTTTATATCATCCAGGAAAGGCGAATGTGGTAGTTGATGCCCTTAGTCAAAGATCTATGGGTAGTTTATCCTATTTAGGTGTTGAAAAATGTGAGCTAGTGCGAGAGCTTCATCAGTTAGCTATCTTGGGAGTCAGATTGTTAGAGGCAGACGATATGGGGTCACAATTCAGGACACAGCCGTATCATCTCTAGTTGTGGAGGTAAAAGCATGGCAACAAGAAGATCCTAACTTAGAGCAGCTCAGAGCCAAGGCTCAGGATCAGCAGTCTTTAGCATTTGATATAGCAAGAGATGGAGTCCTCAGATATAGCGGTCGATTGTGTGTTTCAGATGTTGCACGGTGATCTTAGGCATATTTATATGCCTAAGTTGTCAATAATTGCCCATAAAGTCCTTAAGTTGAGGAATAATCTTGAGTCTATTAGCTTGATTTTTGGTATAACTTATGATAATTGTGCACTAACACACATGATTAGTTATTTCAGGAGCACTCGAAGGAATTGGAGTTGGAATGAAGAAAGAAGGAGGAAAGATGTGCAAGAAAATGACCAAGGCAAAAACCACGAGTGGTTGGCGCACTGGTTGGCGCGGCGCGCCACTGGTGGTACTTCAGAGTCCCTCCTAAGGTGCGCTGAAAGGCGCGACGCGCTAAGGAGGGGACGTCAGAGTCAAGAGAGAGGCGCGACACATCCATCTTTTTCCGACTTTGCCAAGTTTTAAACATTAAATAGGATTCCTAATTTGAGTAGGATATGTTTCCAACTTTTCCTACTATTATAAATAGATCCTTAGGGCTCCATAATTAGCGTTCAACTTTTGATTTAGTGTGCAAGAGCAAGAATGTGCAGCCCATAGAGCTATGATGTTGCCTAAGAGGGCTATGTGCTACCTACGGGGCTATATCATTGCCAAAAAGGGCTATGTGACTTCTTACAAAGACAAGGGGCTACCGATAGGGGTAAATAGATTGATTTGGCTCCTTCTGGGCTTTTGGGGGACTAGGTAGGTGTATGTTGTTTGTACCTGCCAAACATATGGGGTCTTGGTTAGGTTGTTGTTTGATCATTTTTGTATTTTTAGATTCAGTAGTGGTTTAGCATGCTTATCTAAATTTTGATTTCCTTACCCGATTGCTTTTGGTATATTATGATACTTGCTCATTTAGTCTATAACCTTTCATACTTTGTACATTATTTCATACTGACGTCCCATTGCCCAGGGGCCACTGCATTCATGCATGCAGGTCCTGAAAGACGACCAGTAGACCTCCTCAGCAGCAGGATTGACTTCTATCCGGTTGGCTAGCCCCTTTCCTCCAGAGCTGCCAGAGTTGGGAGGTTTGTTAGCTTTTGTTGTATATATTTTTATAGGTAGGATGGGGTCTATCCCTCCAATCTTTACTACTCTTAGAGGCTTGCAGACTAGTGTGTGGGGAGTATAGCTACGTTATGGCCATGATGGCCTAGTTTATTGGTTTGTTGAAGCTTGTGAGTTGTTTGATGTATTGTCTTTATATATACCTGCTTTCAGTTTTGGTATAGAGATCATGGTGGCCTTGACGTCCCAATCAGGAATTCTGTGCTAGTTGGCTATTTCTTTATATGAACTCATGGGAGTAGTTGTTTCTTTTATAAATCTGTTGACATGGGCTTTGCTGGCTGAGGGCTTAGTTTTAAGCCGAGATATACTTGTTTGTTTTATTGATTGCGTGTGGCGTGCATGCGCTAGTAACAAATGGTTCAGCAAGGTCGGCTCGAGACTGACTTTTGACATTAGGATCCAGTTGCGCCCCTTGAGTTTGGGGGGTGACATTTAATCTATTTTTAGATGAACAATGTTAAAAATACTTCATTTAGTTTTACTGTATCATAAAAAGCAAAAAAAAAATCCTATAACTTTTCAATATAAAATATATTTATGTAATAAAAAGGGGAAAATATTTTTAATTTCAAAGTAAATGAATATTTGCATTTTAGGACTAACACATGCTTAATACACTTTAAGCAATGTCAACACTAATACATGATTTGCTTATTTGACACTATTATTTATTATCTAATATAAAATTAAACAAATAAAAAAATATAATTACAATTAACAAAAGAAATGTACATTTAAAATATGTAGTTTTGGAGACTTCACCTTTTCAATTATAGAGAAAAATAATTAGTTCTATAGAAGAACATAAAAAGGAAGAGAAGCCACAAATTTTTAGTCGATATCATGAATTTTGAGTGAATAAAATTTAGAAGCTTAACCCATTTGACTAATCCATATTTTACCCATGTAAAAGTCACTCACCCAACCCATTTAAATATGGGCGGGTTGGACGGGTTACCAAAATATGGGATCATTTTGCCGGCACTAGTTGTGTCTCAACCATATTAAAATTTTTCGAATTGTGATGACTCAGAATCATTGGATTTTCCAAATTAGGCTCCATCTTTTTTGGTTCAACACTTTACTTCATTTGTCATAGTTGGTACTTCTTTTGTCTTTCTTTATTGTTAATCTTACAAAAATTATGATGGCATAAGACTATTTTTCCTTTTTAATTCGAGTTAGTATCTAAGAAGTCCCCCTAAACTATCCAAACTAAACTATAAGGTATTGGTAGAGATGTCAATATTAAGTCGTCCAATTCATTCGAGCTAGTTTATACGGACTTTGAAATTTGACGGGCTATATCAGGCTGTCCATTATTTTAGTGGGCTAGAAAACATTAAGTTCAACCTATCATGTAAAGATTGTTAACACCCAATTTTGACTTAATATTTTTAAAATTCGTAACTTTTAAGTTTTATTTATTCAATAGTTTAAAATACATTTTTTTTTCAATTTTAAATAAGTTTATCAATATTTATCCTTATTTCTCAAAATTTCAAAATTTTTATCAGTTAATTTTAATATATTATTTTTGTCACAATCAATTGAATATGTTGTAAATATCGTGTCTTTGATTTAATCATTAATTTATGTTAAATTGCATTTTTACATGTCATTTTATTTTATTCGTTTTATTTGTTACTCACCACGACTTCAACTCCAGCTACACACCCTGCGCCAGCAGTACGCCAGGGTTACCTGCCCCCACCCTTTTTCAGTCGTTTGCTCCGTCTAAGTCCTTTTAAAGTGTACCTTTACTCCCTATTGATTCTAACTACTCTAAACTACATCTAAACATCGAGAGTAACGTGAATCATAACTCTTTAATTCATAATTCGAATTCAAGGCAGAGTTAAGAGTTAAGTTTTGAGAGTTCTTTCGAGTCATTTTGAGGAGTCTTTTACAATCTTTTAAAACTTGTTTTAAGACTTGAGTACTTGAGTTTGAGGATGAGGAGAGTAGAGTTAATTTTTTAAAAATGATATATGGGAACTAAGTATTCCCAAGAGTAAATGTTTTTACATTTAAGAAGAGAGAAAACAACGATTTTCAAAAGAGTTCATGAGGAGCTTTCAGTACTATCTCTTTTAAAAGAAACCTTTTGAGTAATAATCTCAAAGTTGAGTATGAAGAAATGGTTTTAAAAAAAACATATGAGCTAAGTTATATTTTGGGAGTAGTATTGAGCAACAATATGAGGGAGAGTTCAGATAGCCCCCATAAACCATGTAGCCAACGTGGGTAGAATGGGCCATACTTTTTAGATGATTCCTTATTACTTTTTAAGCATAGCTTAGTGGATCCACTTAGTTGAGGAGTTCTATACTCTGGCAAGGTAATAAGATAGTTCTAGCAGCGTGGGCGAGACATTGTATCATCATATAGCTCATAGTGATGGTTGTCGATTATAGAATCTCCCAAACAGAGTTTATTTTGTATTTTTACATACAAACTGAGTTATATTGTATTTTTCAATACATTGAGTTGTAATCTACCATTTTAAAAGCTTTTTTTATATCGCATTATTGTTATTGCTTTTATATTGAAATGATTTGAGATTGAGTTGAAGTTGAGTTGAGTTTAGACGAGGTAAGTTGTTTCTTCAGTTTCAGTTCAAGCTTATGTCATATTTTAGATTTCCCCTTGCATGCTCATACATTCCATGTACTGACGCCATTTGGCTTGCATCTTCATGATGCATATACAGGTAACCAGGATCATCAACCAGCGTTTCGTTGATCCAGTCGAGTTCCAGATTTGTTTGGTGAGCCTCCTTGCTTTCGGAGGATCCCTCAGTTATTTCTGTCATGTTATTTCAATTTTTTTAGGATGATCGGGGGTCTTGTACCGACATCCCTCATAGTATTAGAGGCTTCATAGATAGATAGACAGTAGTTCTTGAGTCTTTTCATTTTCAGTTGTTAATGTTTTAAAGACTTGAGTTTCCTATTTCTAGGTAGTTGAATATTCTTATATATTCTTAGTTTATCTTTTGAGACATTTGAGTTAAGTTTATCTTATGTGGAGTAAGTCTTCAGTTGAGAGTTGAGCCATGCCAAGGGTTCACTTGGGGCCAACAATGGTTCTCGAGTGTCGGCCACGTCTAAGGTGTAGGCTCGAGACGTGACAGATATCTTTTAAAATCTCTCTACCAACAAAGACATGTTAGAATGATAATCTTTGCTAGAAGTGTCCCTTACCTTAAACCTTAAGTAGCTCACTGAAGAAAGCGTGAAAATAAGCATGCAAATGACTCTATGTTATATTTTGAGAGGAAAAAGCTCATGTAAGATTGGAAGAAAGACTTTCCATGAAAAAACAACTATATATATTTCTCTTCTTAGATTCTCATTTTGAAATTCGATTCACGAGCAAAAAAGGCATGTGCATTACGACAATAGCCTGGCATTGCGGTAACTATGATTTACTTTGAAATTGTAGAAGACAACATGATTAAGTATATGTGCATGGTGTTCTGATGGACGACTTTGAATAAAATGTAATCAGAATAACTTGGATATGTGTGTCTTGCATGTGATGATAAATATGAATAAGTATCAGTATGACTAATATAAATGTGTTAATTGGAATCGTGTTCATTTAATTGCTAAAAAAAATAAATTAAAAATCACTATAATAAAGAAGGAATAAATTTATGCCACAACCCAAAGTAGACCCTAGGCGTAACATGGAATATAGAACCCCGAGAGGTCTTACACAAGTCACTTAGCATACATCATACAAGACAAATAAAGACTGTAAAAGACAAAATTTTATCATCAAAAGAGTTTGACAAAGCGAAAGTTTAACATAAGTCTCAAAGCCATCTAATACATCATAAGCAAAGTAATTGGGAACACAACCCATATATCACATACATAGTCTGAAAATAGAAATGAAATAAAAGTAATAAAAGAGTCTCAATCCTTAGAACATAAGGACTCACCAATCTTCAAAAGCCCAAAATGATCAACTAGCCACGAGTATAGGAGGTAGGAGCGTCGGACCCTACATTAGTGAAACAATGTAGGCACAAGTATGCATTAGCACATGGAATGTACTAAGTATGATAACAATGCATAAGAGTTATGAAATCATGCTAAAAAAGATTTTACATGACGTGCAATGACCAAGCTAAATCGTAAGATAACATGTTAGAAAACATAAGTCATAGTCATGGTCAATGCAAGCTAAACATCTTTAGAAAGTAACCTTAGTTCATTATTATAGGAAGTGTACCATATAACCGACATAGACTATGTGAGCTATAACATGGAATCCAATGTTTCTCTTACACTAAATGTCCTTACTTGCCAAGGTAAAAACCATAAACTTGAGCTAAAGTGGATCCACTAGCAAATGTCTATCTAAGACAATCATCCTATGATGATACATAGTTATGAGATAAAGAGATTGCTACTAGAAATCTGGTCTCTACTAACGAGAGAGTCTCCATCTCAATACCTTCTCAGTGCTAAGAAACAATGCCACCAAATAGTCATTAATCTTTTTAAGTTTATCATCCATGGAAAGGCACAATTAAACAATCAATCCAAGCTAAAGTTCATTAGAATAACTCATTAATCTTGATACAACTTAGGTGAGAAAACCTTTCAACCTTATGAATCATTTTGTGAGAAATCCTTTCACAATCATGTTCTTAGTCGTATGTGAGAAAACCTTTCACAACAATAACAACAACATTGATGATTTACTCTCAAAGCAATGTTAAATTATTTACATCAATTTCATTAAAATAACATGCATATCTTAATAAATTCATCTTTCATAGTTCATAAGCTTCATCATAGTATCATAGTCTAAAATCAGGATCATGCATAGGCTCATGAGAATTCAAATTAAAAACATATAATTACTTTTATTCATGCATAAAAGATTAAAAACAATCAATTGAATCATAATTAAAAAGAACCCATGAAGATTGAATAAAATCCTAACTTTGATTGACAATCTCACTAGTAAAATTGGGGATTTTAGGAATCCTATGGAGGAAAGGACTCCATAAGTGAATACTAACATACCTTGATATCAAAAGCCCACAAAGAATTGAGGATTAGAGACTTGAAATTGAATCCTAGCTCTTCTTCTTCTTCCTTAGGTTGAGAGTAATTTAGGAAGTGAATTTGGTTATGTTCAGGGAAATTAGGAGAATTGGGTTAAAATGGCTAGTTTTAGGACTTAAAAGATTTATATAGGGCTTAGGGTAGAAGGAAAAATGATGTAGTTTTGATCTAAAATGATTAGGGAAAATACTTAAAAAACCCTTAAAAATAAATGTTGATTTGGTCTACGAGTCAGACTTACGAACTGTAGAACTTTCTACGGTCCGTACTGGTCAACCGTAGACCAAGTACTAGGACCTTAAAATTTACCCAACTTTGACGGAACCCTTCTACGGTCCACAGGACTTCCTACGGTCCGTAGACCTAACCGTAGAACTCAACTTTGACCCTTAAAATTTCACTAAGCTTGGGAGTCACCTAGGAGATCTATCCACAACTCGTACATAGGATGACATGTCTTCCTGGTGAATCGTACAAAGAATACTGGGACTTGTTTTGAGATATTTTTCCCTCTTCCTATGGTTGTCATCTATGGACCGTAGACGGCCCGTAGAAGCTTCGGCGGTCCGTAGATGGGACCCGTAAAACTAGACTTCAATCCAAAAATTTATTTTCTTCCTTTTCAAAAATTTGAGGTGTTACAACTTGAGAATTGAATAAAGACAATTTGTTTATGTTTTATTTTATGTTTGTGACGAAGTAATGTTATACTTAAAAATTGTCATGAAAAAGGAAGATTTTTTTAATCGTATCGATGCGTTGATTAGGTGAGCCAAAAAAATTGTATGGTTAGTCAATTATAATGTATTAGGCAAAAAAGAGGAATGAATGGTAATGAAGTGTTTGAATGTGATATTAATAATGTCACGACCCAGGGGTACCCCCTAGACGTAACATGGCATACTTGACCCTGAAGGGGGTCTCATACAAGCCCTTATCATCATAACATAGGTAATAGAAATAAAATACGGAACACTTTTAATCTTTTACAATCGAAGTCATTTTTCATAAACGCAAAAGGAAGTCTTTACTAAACCTTTTTCTCAAACCATCTAACATAATACTTGAATAAAACACTTGGGACGCAGCCCATACAAAGTCTAAAACATAAAGAAATGACATAAAGGAAACATGGGTTTGTCCTCGAAGCTATGAGGACTCACCAATTCTTCAACTCTTCTTGCACCTTAGAAACCTAGCCTCCAAAGCAACTCAATCTCCGAAACCCTATATTTGATTAGAATGTAGGTAATATGCGTTAGTACAAAATGTACCAAGTATGAAAGCTAGCACAACAACATAAGAGCATCTCAAAATGGTTAGTCAACATAAGACATAAGCATAAGAGATAATAACATGTTCATAGCATAATCATTATAGTCATAGCATGGTCTCCAACATAACCATAATATACAAACATAAGTCAACATAAGACATAGTTAATGAGCATAGGAGATAAATCATAATCATAATAGACATAATTGACTCTTAGTCATCTATACCATAATGGCACCATTCTCCAGAAACATCAAAGCACACTTGTGCAATGCATAAAAGGCATTCCATACTACCCTTCACGCTAAGCATAACCTTGAATTCATCCTAGTGATATTCACCCTACTTTGGGCTTACTATTTACTTAACTCTCATAACTAAGGGAATCTCTCACCTTTAGTTAACTATAACAAGGAAGGCAACTATGGCACAATCCTATCTCAACTCATTCTCTTTAGTAACCCTAAGTCATACTTGTGCAATCCAATCATAGCATCCCATAATACTAATCATGCTAAGTACCACTTTTAGGTCCTCATACTAAAACTTCTTGGTTTGGAACCTAGTTCCTCTCTTTCACTTTATAACACTATGAGGTACTGTCTTAAGCACATCTTAGTTCTTTATTAGCTTGAACCATTTGAGATACTACTTTTAGTATGTCTAAGTTCATTACTAGCATGGACCTTATGAGATACGACCTTAAGTATGTCTAAGTCCACTTATACACTTGAACACTATGAGGTACTTCACTAAGTAAGTCTTAGTTCAATTATGCTTTAGAACACTATGAGATACTTCAATAGGTAAGTCTTAGTTCAATGGATATGGAGATTGCTACTAGGAACCTTGACTCAACTCATGTGGAGGCTCTCATCTCATGAGACCTAACTTTGGGAAAACCCACACTCTACTACGTAAGAGTTCCCCCTTTAACTTGGATAGTCCTCACATCAACTAGGTGTGGTTCTCTTTTCTACTTGGTGCCTGGACCCTATCTTGTGTGACACTCCATCTTATCTTCAATATCCACTTGGAGCCAAGCATACACCCCCAAGGTTTACTTGTTAAGACTTGATTAGCCCTCATCTCTCATGGAAGAATGTCCTAGACAATCAATCCGTGTTAAAGTGATTCTATCACTTTCATCTATCAATCATTCATATGGTAGGTTAGGTGAGTATAGACCTTTCACCACAATTCTACCTATTAGACTTCTATTCTCTTTTAGACTTTTACTCTCAAAGACTTAGCATCAATAGTCAATCACTTTAGCTTCACCCTAAAGGTCTAGCTATCATGATTACACACCTTACTCTCAAGGTTTCTTTCTTAATTTCTTCTTTATACCTAGATTTCAAGGTATTTTGATCACATCTTCCATTACTAGGTGATTCTAGTCACAATTGATCATAAAGGTTCAAATTCAACTTTACATGTCAAGATTCATCATATACAATAGAGTGTAATTAAATTCATGATTATATGATCCTAACTTTGATCAATTACTACACATGACATTGATTTAGGAGGATCACCTATGGACCTTCAACTTTGCCTCTAATGGCATAAACCCACAAAGATCACATTCATCAATTTAGATTAGGGTTTACCATAGAAATCACATGAAAGCATCATAATATCATAAAACAATGCTAATACAATCATAATTATGCATTATCCACTAGATTGGAATCATACCCAAGCCCTACCTACAATGCAAGCACAACCATTGCTAGAATTTGGTTTTTGACTTCTCAATTGGGGGAAAAACTAAGGGGGGTCTATGGGGGAAGAACCCATAGATGAATAATCTAAACGTACCTATTTTCAAAGCCCTAAACAAATCTTGAATCAATGGAGAAACACTTCCCTCTTCTTTTCTCTTCTTCTTCTTCTTCTTCACTTCTAGAGAGAGAATAATTGGAGAGTAATTTGGGGTCTTAGATGAATGAATTTAGGGGACTATTAACCTTATATAGATGGTAATTTAACTAACTAACTGACCTACCTTAACCCCTAATTAATTAACTAATAAATTCCAAAACACCTAACTTAAAACTAAAACACCTAAAACTGGCATGACCTATGGATCCCCACCTACGGACAGTAGGTGGGTTGGCGGACCGTACTGCACCCTTCGTGGGTGTGGTCTGTGGCTTAAGGCTGCAGTACTGTTCAGTCCTTGATCCACGACCCCCACCTACGGGGCATGGGTTCACCTACGGCCAGTAGGTGGCCAAGCGTAGTTCTGCCCAGATTTTGCAGATTAGGGGCAGCTTTTGGGGTCCCCCTCAAGGACCCCTTGGGTGGTCCTTGGAGGGTCGTACCCAGACGGTTAACCCCTAAAACCCCTATTCTAAGTACGAGAATCATTTCTACTAGTTTAACCCTCATACGAAACTCCAAAACTCCCATACACGGCTCTAGAACTCACTAGTTCAACTTGCTAGTTTCCGGAGTGTTACAATATCTCCCACTTGGGATCATTCGTCCTCGAATGATGATTCTAAGCACTTCTTAAAGTCAAAACTCTAAGCTAACAGCCCATCATGCATGCACTACATCTAATGCACAAAACCAAGGAAGAAAACTTCAATTCAAAACCAAACTCATTCAATGCAACACAAGGGAGTAGAAACTACATCTACCATCCCAAAATGCATGAAATTCTATATTTTACTCATTTTAAAGGTGGAACTAACATCTCCTAGCTAAAACATGCTCAATACTCCCTCATGGAGCCTAAATGCAAATTTACTCTCAAAAAACATTTCTTCAAGGAGGAACCTTTCAACTCCCAAAACTAAGGCATGCTCAAAGTTCATCTCATGAAATCTACTCAATGCACTACAATATGAAGAAAACAATGCATATAAGTCATTTCTAACAAGACCTAAGCATTTTCATGAACATGCACATAAGGAAATCATGGCAACACATAAACACACAATAACCTTACTAAGTAGGCACACTATCTCCCCCTTGGGAGTAAGCCTACACAAACTCTTCTAAACATCATATATGCTAAAAGCAACTTCCAAGTCCAACATAACAAGTCACAAAAGACAAGAAATCCGGAAATTTACTATAGCATAAAAACACATACTGGAAGGGACATGAGCACTCTTGATCTTCTCTAGATTGGAGAGCATAAAATATATTCTTCTTTGGAGCACTATCATCCGAACCACTAGAGGCAACTTTATTATCCTCCCTTCCCTTAGCATTAAGAACCAGGCAATCTCTCATCTTGTGCCCTTCCTTACCACACATATAGCAACCATCCATGCCGGCTAGGCACTTACAAAAATGATTCCTTTACCCTTCTCTTGGTCAAACCTAGGGGTGTTGGAGGAATCTTGACCGGAATACCTTGGTTTAGTCCTGGCCTACCTTGTCCATCGGACTTAGCATTGGGAAAGTTCCCATCATCGGTCCTAGCTCTTTTCCCCTCCCTATTTATTTTCTTAAGCTTTTCTTCTCAATTTGTTGAGCATGCACCATGAGACGGGAAATATTCATACTAGGGATAAGCATTACCAAACGACATTCATTCACCACTAATTCGGACACTCCCATCACAAACTTATTAATCTTAGCCCTTCAATCCCCCACTATGGTTGGAGCATATTTGGATAGTTGGGGGAACTTAAAGGAATGCTCTTTTACACTCATACCCCCTTGCTTAAGGTTTATGAACTCTTGCATCTTTAGCTCCCTCAACTCTAGTGGAAAGAACCTATCAAGCAATTCCTCCTTAAACATCTCCCAATCTATGGGGACCGCCTCTACCGGCCTACTATCTTTCCATTGCTCATACCAAATTTGTGCTACATCCCTCAATTGATAAGCGGCTAGCTCCGCTTTCTCTACCGAAGCTAATCCCATGATGGCAAGCACCTTATACGCCTCATCTATAAAACCTTGAGGATCTTCCTCCACTTTGGAGCCATAAAACTCCGGAGGATTCATCCTCAAAAACTTTCTCACTCTAGAAGAAGTCATCCCCCTTATTCGGTTTGCCGAAGCCACCATCTCTCTATTGGCTTGCGCCGTCAAGGCTTGAGCTAACAATTGCATAGAAACCCTAAACTACTCTAGAGTGGCATTCCCAATTGGAGGGTCATTTGAAGCTTGAGGAGGAGCTTGGTTAGGAACTCGTGGAGGAACCTCTTGTTCTCCATTGTCTTCATCTTCTATCCTAGCATTAGCCCTAGTATTAGCCAAAACCTGAAAAACCATAGGGCAAAGGTTAGGAGAAAGACCTACTAGATCTAAACTTTATAGCACGACTTAGAGAATGACGAAGTGAGATTTCCTAATCATCCAATTGCTTCCTATTCATAAATGTGGCGCGCTTCACATTTCTGAACAAGACTCTATTAGATGTGGTTTGAGACAATCCAAGAACTATTCTAAAACTTTGTGCTCTGATAACCAAGTTTGTCACGACCCAAGGGTACCCCCTATATGTAACATGGCGTACTAGACCCCAAAGGGGTCTCATACAAGCCCTTAGCATCATAACATAGGTAATATAAATAAAATACGGAACAATTTTAATCTTTTACAATCGAAGTCATTTTTCATAAACGCAAACGGAAGTCTTTACTAAACCTTTGTCTCAAACTATCTAACATAATACTTAAATAAAACTCTTGGGACGCAACCCATACAAAGTATAAAACATAAAGAAATGACATAAAGGAAACATGGGTTTGTCCTCGAAGCTATGAGGACTCACCAATTCTTCAACTCTTCTTTCACCTTAGAAACCTAGCCTCCAAAGCAACTCAATCTCCGAAACCCTACATTTGATTAGAATGTAGGCAATATGCGTTAATACAAAATATACCAACTATGAAAGCTAGCACAACATCATAAGAGCATCTCAATATGGTTAGTCAACATAAGACATAAGCATAAGAGATAATAACATGTTCATAACATAATCATCATAGTCATAGCATGGTCTCCAACATAACTATCATATACAAACATAAGTCAACATAAGACATAGTTAATGAGCATAGGATATAAATCATAATCATAATAGACATAATTGACTCTTAGTCATCCATACCATAATAGCACCATTCTCAAGTATCCCCAAAGCACACTTGTGTAATGCATGAAAGGCATTCCATACTACTCTTCATACTAAGCATAACCTTGAAGTCATCCTATTCATATTCACCCTACTTTGGTCTCACTATTTACTTAACTCTCATAACTAAGAGAATCTCTCACCTTTAGGCAACTATAACAAGGAAGGCAACTATGGCACAATCCTATCTCAACTCATTCTCTTTAGTAACCCTAAGTCATACTTGTGCAATGCAATCATAGCATCCCATAATACTAATCATGTAAAGTACCACTTTTAGGTCCTCATACTAAAACTTCTTGGCTTGGAACCTAGTTCCTCTCTTTCACTTTATAACACTATGAGGTACTTTGTTAAGCACATCTTAGTTCTTTATTAGCTTGAGCCCTATGAGATACTACTTTTAGTATGTCTAAGTTCATTACTAGCATGGACCTTATGATATACGACCTTAAGCATGTCTAAGTCCACTTATACACTTGAACACTATGAGGTACTTCACTAAGTAAGTCTAGTTCAATTATGCTTTAGAACACTATGAGATACTTCACTAAGTAAGTCTTAGTTAAATGGATATGGAGATTGCTACTAGGAACTTTGACTCAACTCATGTAGAGGCTCCCATCTCATGAGACCTAACTTTGGGAAAACCCACACTCTACTACGTAAGAGATCCCCATTTAACTTGGATAGTCCTCACATCAACTAGGTGTGGTTCTCCTTTCTACTTGGAGCCCGGACCCTATCTTATGTGACACTCCATCTCATCTTCAATATCCACTTGGAGACAAGCATACACCCCAAGGTTTACTTGTTAAGACTTGATTAACCCTCATCTCTCATGGAAGAATGTCCTAGACAATCAATCTGTGTTAAAGTGATTCTATCACTTTCATCTATCAAGCATTCATAAGGTAGGTTAGGTGAGTATAGACCTTTCACCACAATTCTACCTATTAGACTTCTATTCTCTTTTAGACTTTACTCTCAAAGCCTTAACATCAATAGTCAATCACATTAAATTCACCCTAAAGCCCTAGCTATCATGATCACACACCTTACTCTCAAGGTTTCTTTCTTAATTTCTTCTTTATACCTAGATTTCAAGGTATTTTGATCACATCTTCCATTACTAGGTGATTCTAGTCACAATTGATCATAAAGGTTCAAATTCAACTTTACATGTAAAGATTCATCATAAACAATAGAGTCTAATTAAATTCATGATTATATGACCTAACTTTGATCAGTTACTACACATGACATTCATTTAGGAAGATCACCTATGGACCTTCAACTTTGCCTCTAATGGCATAAACCCTCAAAGATCACATTCATAAATTTAGATTAGGGTTTACCATAGAAATCACATGAAATCAACATAATATCATAAAACAATGCTAATACAATCATAATTAGGCATTATCCACTAGATTGGAACCATACACAATCCCTACCCACAATGCAAGCACAACCCTAACTAGAATTGGGGTTTTTGACTTCTCAATTGGGGGAAAACTAAGGGGGATCTATGGGGAAGAACCCATAGATGAATAAGCTAAACATACCTCTTTTCAAATCCCTAAAAAAAGCTTGAATCAATGGAGAAACACTGCCTTCTTCTTCTTCTTCTTCTTCTAGAGAGAGAATATTTGGAGAGTAATTTGGGGCCTTAGATGAATGAGTTAAAGTGACTAGTTTAGGGGTCTATTAACCTTATATAGGTGGTAATTTAACTAACTAACCGACCTACCTTAACCCCTAATTAATTAACTAATCAATTCCCAAACACTTAACTTAAACTAAACACCTAAAACTGGCATGACCTACGGATCCCCACCTACGGACAGTAGGTGGGTTGACGGACCGTACTGCACCCTTCGTGGGTGTGGTCTGTGGCTTAAGGCTGAAGGTCTGTGCAGGCCTTTACCCACGACCCCATCTACGGGGCGTGGGTCCACCTACGGCTAGTAGGTGGCCAAGTGTAGGTCTGCCCAGATTTTGCATATTAGGGGCTGCTTTTGAGGTCCCCTCAAGGATCCCTTGGGTGGTCCTTGGGGGGTCATACCCGGACGTTTAACTCTTAAAATCCCTATTCTAAGTATGTGAATCATTTCTACAAGTTTAACCCTCATACGAAACTCCAAAACTCTCATACAAGGCTCTAGAACTCACTATTTCAACTTGCTAGTTTTCGGGTGTTACAAATAAGTGGGGATGAATCGGGTGAGAAGAAGATTTTTTAAAATATTAATAAAAACTAGTTGGATTGAGTATTGCTATGAAATTAATTAACGTGTCATGAAAGTATTAATGTATGTGTAGTAATTGTAATAGTTAAAGATATTACTTGGAGTTGGTGATCCCATTTTTCACTGAAGTTGATTAGTCCCTTATATGTGATTAGTGTTGGTGATCCCATTTTTCACTTAACCGTCCAATCCGTTCATTAAATATGGATTGAATGAGTGATTTTTAAATATGGATAATATTTGGATTTGTACTCATATTTAACCCATTAAAATATGAGTATTTACGGGTAAACTACGGATCAAATATTGGCTTTGCAGATTTTTCTCTAACCTCTCAAAAGATGTGACTTTTTTCAAGATTTTAAAAGCGATTTTTAGCATCAACTTCGTTGTTTCATCCACGAATCACAGTCACAAAGATAATTTGGCAAGTCTCTCAATTTCTCCCCCATGAATCCCTCTTCCTCATCTTCCCTCTTTCTCTTCCTTTTCTTTTCTTTTTTGAAATTTTAGGGCTAGAGTTTGTGATTAATCTCCTGAAATTTTCTTCCTCGTTTCTGAATAACATTGTGGCAAAATATTATTTATTTATAAGAATTGTCAATGTAGTTTACAGTTTGCATTTTTTTTTATAGAATATTAAATTTCATGCTTGAATTTTTTTTACAAAATATTAATTTCATTCTTTTGACACTTCTTTTTGGTCTGTCCTTTGTATATGAGATTTTATTTATGTTAGGAAAAGATGCTAATGAAGACTAATGAGGACATCTATGAGGAATCTTGTGAGATTAGTTCATCAGTCCCTATAGAACGAGCAAAAAAAATAAACTTATGATGTTTGAATTTTTTTTTCGAAATTGCCTCATGCTACAAGTAATGAAAGGTTAAAAGCTCAATGTAAGATCTGTAAGTAGATCATTTTAGCATACTTTATTTCCGGAACTTCGAATCTGAAATGGCATATTAGTTTACACTTAGACAAAGCACAAGAGCATAAATCAATTGATTAAACAATTTATCATGAGAAAGTATATGTGGTCATTCTAAAGCATAATTATCCTTTCAGCTTTGGCGAACATCAAGAAAATAGGAATATCCATTTATACTTAAATATAACTGTGAAAATCATTTCAAGAAATATCGACAAGTCTGATATTTTGAAGATGTATGATAAGAAAAAAGAATATCTAAAAAATGAGCTTGCAGTGATTCCTAGTAGAGTGTGTTTGACTTCAGACATGTGGACTTCTCTAGGGTCAAATGGATATATGTGTTTAACTGCTCATTATGTTGATTCGAATGGAATTCTTCAAAAAAAAAGTGTTGATTTTTCTTCATGTGCACCCTTCATATTCTTGTGTTATTTTGGGTCATTTACTAATTGAGTTCATTAAGGAATGAGGTATTGAAAAAAAATTCTCTCTTACTTTGAATAACACTACTTGTAATAGAGGTATGGTAACTAATTTAAAAAAACACTTATTTTTGATGCAAAAACTAGTTTGTGACGGAAAGTTCTTTCATATTCATTGTGGAAACTATATCTTGAATTTAATTGTGAAGGTGGGTTTGGAGAAAGCTAATGTAACTATGTAAATATTAGAGAATATGTTAAACATATTAAACATTTGGAAGGAAGAATTTTAATGTTTGTGAAATGCACAAAAAATCTTGGGCTACCGTGTTCAGAAAAGCTTCATCAAGACATGGCAATTTGTTGGAATTTCACTTATCTAATGCTTGAAAGTGTGATCCCCTACCAACAAGCTTATATTTAATATAAATTGATTGATACTGATTTTAACATATGTTCTTTCTGAGGAGGAATGGAAAAGAGTAGAGACGATTGCTCAATTTTTGAAACCATTTTATAACATTACTACATTGTTCTCTGGAAGCCAATATCCAACTGCTAAATTGTATCTACATAACGTGTGAAAATTCAGAAGTAATTAGAGGAAGAAAAACAAAATTATGATCCAATTATGAGTGAAATAGCTACATCAACGTTAAAAAATTTCAAACAATATTGGAAATCTTACAATATGATCTTATCACTAGCCATTATTCTTGATCCTCGATATAAGTTTAAGTTTGTGAAATTTATCTTCTCTAAAATTGATCTTAAGACTGTTGAAGCAAAGGTAAAAATTGTTAAAGATCATTTACATTTGTAATTCAAAGAATGTTATATACCTTCAACCTCATTTTCCTTGTCGGGCGGAAACTAGAAATGAAATGAGGGATGAACTTGAAGAGTTTGATAACCAACCGGGGTGTAGAAAAAATAAAACACAACTGGATTTGTACTTGGAGGATGTCACGACCCAGACCATCATGATTGGCACTCACACTAACCCTCCGGTGGGAGAACCACTACTACAACCCAAGCTAAGCAACTTAACCAAAAACTAAGGCATTTAAAGATACAGAAGCATGTTTAAATGATAAGGAAAGAAATAGGGAGTTCCCATAAAGTCCAAACAAAAGTCTAACAACCAAAACAAATGCGGAATAATACCTAGAACCTAAAAGTCAATGTACCAAAACATCTAAAGTTCAACAAGTCTAAGAAAATGGGTACAACCCAATTAAACAAAAGAAATCCTAATGCACTAGTCTAAGTCCGAAATGGGGACATAAACGAAAAGAGAATTCATGGCATCCCGGAAGAGCCGACTCACCCTTGAATTCGAACGATCACTGATCTTCTAAACGAGGTCTGTCAATAGCCGCTTGAAGATGCCATGTACTCAACAAGGAAAGAGCAAGTGCATTATCAGTACACAACTATATTGTACTGGTAGGATCACACGGCTATCCCAATAAGTGCAACATACATAAGTCATTACAACACAATAATAACATACATACACCGAACATATACAATATCAATATCATTTACGAACAACAAACAGTTTCACAATTCTCAATATCACAGTTATGTCAAATCAATGGTCCTCTCATGGAACCCAAACCCAAACTGTTAGCATACCGGTACGTGGTATTCGATCTAATGTTTATGCCGGAACGTGGCAACCGATCCCATAATTATGCCGAAACGTGGAAACCGATCCAAGTTAGTGTGTCGGAACGCAACACCCGATCCATTCAACAAGCCACTATCAAAATCACAAAGTACGTTCTCATAACCATACAATCAAGTCATGATTCATGGCATTCATTTATTCATCTATCCTCATTTACAATTAGTGTGATCAATAATGCAACATTCACATACATACATGTATTATAATGAAGCAAGAACAAACATATATCACACAACATGAAATCACAATCATCACCTACCTCGAACAAAGCTTGAAATCCCCTAAGAAACCTGATCCTTCCCTTTATGGATTGTTTCCGCTTGTTTTTGGTCTACAACAATCAATATAATGCTAGGATCAACATACAAAACTTAATTACCCGGATCATAATCAATAAGATCAACCCTAGGTTAAACCCTTGATCCCTATACCCCAAATTAGGGTTTTTCCCACCATAATTCCCAAATCAAAACCCTCCCCCATCGATAATTACCCATTAGATTATGATCTACGGATCGAAAAATGGATTCGGGGAGTTAAAACCTTACCTTTAGCCTTAAGAATGGTGAAAACCCGTCAAGAAAGCACCTGGGGTCGTCTCCTAGCTCTCAAAGTCAAAAAGTGCAGAATAAAATATTTTTGGGGTTTATTTCCGACTTAAATCGCGACTGTCCCGCCACAACGGTACTCACCCCGCTACAAAGGCCCCACCCTGGCGGGAATAATCCCGTCTTAGCGGCTTGCACGGAACCAGTGAGTCAATTTAAGAATTCCAAACTCCCATTTCACAATACACCTTCAACCAACGACACTCAGAAACTACCCATTCACGCTAAGATCAGTTTCGAGAGTTCTACTCACCCGAAATCAATTCTGTAAAGTCGTACGGTTTCCTTAACGTCTTAGCTATCTACTCATATGATCAAAATCATAATTAAATCACCCAATTGTTACAAGATTTCCCTAGACCTTACTAACTCCTATTTCATCTAAATCTGGAGTAGGTTGGGAAATTCCAAGTTACTACGAAAAAGTTTTCCGGTCCAAAATTTTTCCTGTTGGATTTTCTATAACGACGGGAACAGGTCGTTACAGAGGAGCCAAATATTGACCGTAAAGTAAATTCAAATTTGGATATACGTGCCCATTGGAAGGAAAATAGACTAAGGTATTCTGAACTCTCATTGATGGCAAGGGGCGTCTTGAGTAGACCTATTACCATACTAGCCTTTAAATCTATCTTTAGCATTGAATGTCGTATTATTTTAAAATTTACGAGTTCTACTTTACTTGCAAATGTGGAGGCGAAGTTATGTAATAGCTAGAGATTGACTTTATGGGCAAGAAGGTAAAACATTCTACACATATTACATATTTATTTTGTATTGATACAAATTGGTGTTCCAGTAAATAATTTTCCTTCCTTTTGTTTGTTTTCTTAAGGTTCCACTGAATCTGATTCTGATGATAATGAGATTGTAGTAGACCTCAGGCCGTATTAGGCGGGGTAAACTTTCATAATTTTTTCATTTGAAAGTTTGACTGGAATCAATCTATATATAACAATAAAGCTGAATATGAAAATGGTGATATGGTGCTCTCTATGAGCTTCAATTCTATTTATTTTTTTAACCTTTTCTTTAATTTTAAAATACAAAAAAAATTCACCTAAAAATTTAATGAATATTAAAAATAATCATATTTAATTATATCTTTATCAATAGCCATATTTAATTTATTTTGTCATTAATGCTAATATTCTCTTTTCCTAACTATTTCTCAATTTCTCATCAAGTATTACAAATCTTTTCATTTGATTTTTAAAATTTCCGACAAACTATTCACGATAGTTAATTTTATGGTTTTTTAATGGTCTTTCCTTTCTTGGTTCTTTTTTCACTTTTTATTTATTTATTCAATTCAAGAAATTTATATCTTTATATAATATAAATGTATTTCTTTTATCTTCTTTATTTGTCTTTTTTCTTATTTATTTAATTTTAAGTTTCACTTTCATAACTTAAATCTATTAAATTTCTATTCTTAATAATATTATTAATTCCATGACCTTTAAGTTTTCATATTCATAACCTTCAACTATTAAATTATAAAATTTAAGATACTTTATGATATCTCTCCATTTTTATCTATATAAATTCACAAGTTTTTGTTTCATGAAATCCTAACTTATGATTATTCTTTATATCTTTATGTTTCATTGTTCTTTGTAGTATTATTATATTGTCAAACTCATGCTTTAACTTGACAAGATGAAGAATACTTGAATATTGATTAGTTTGTCAAAGGAAGAGGGTGTCACAAGTCTTATTTGAAGTAGTGTTTTCCTTAATTCTTAAAGTCTTTCTCACGTAACTGTTGAGATATAAGTTAAAGAGTCAAAGAGGCACCTAAACGTTTTTTATTTCAAGTTAAATAACAAACATTGAAGAAGAATATTAAGTACTACTAAAACTACACTATGAAACTTGGCCTTTCTGTCTCTCTTTTGATCTTACACATAGCAAGAACTTGGACTTCCAGATTGAGGAGAAAGAGAGACAGAAAGGCCATGTGAATTTTCCAGCGCGTGTTAATCCGATAAGAAAGATAGGAAAATGAAAGTGAAGTAATTAGATTATTTTTCTTCTTTTATTTGTTTTGTTTTCTTCAAAGCTCAAACGAATGAAAATATTCGCGTTGATATTTTTTTACTTCAATTTCCGGGATTTTCATTACATGAAAATTAAAGTTTTACTTTTTAGATATAGAAAGTGAAATTCAATTTCATTTTGTTAAGTGAAAAAAGTATAGAAAATTGGGCTAAAAAAAAGTATAACAAAGACTTTTCACATTTTTTTTCTTTTTCTTTGTTAGCATCACTTCTAATCATAAAATGATAATATATTTTAATATTTTAAGTGTTTTTTTCTTTATTATTTAACCATGACCTACACCTCTTTCATTTTTATTTTTAATAAATAAATATTCAAGACTCTCATAATTTTGATGTCCATAACCTCCAAACATAATTTGTAGGTTTATGATGTCTTATGCTAATTCTCTATTATGCCTATATAAATTCATATTTAGTTTCATGGAGATTCACATTCAAGATTATCATTTCCCTTCTTCATCATATTTTTAGACATTACAATTTCCATATTTTATCAAATTATTTTTATACATCTTACAATCCATTTCAACTATCATATTATTACCGGTTGAATTTCGTTCTTTTTTTTACTTTTTACATTATAAACGTTATGTTATTCATTATCTTTTTAAGTATAAGTGAAGAAAAAATTAAAAATTATAATTTAAAAATCAGTTCTCTATCTTCAATCCACCATATTCCATAAAATTACACACACACACACATATATATATATATATATATATGTAAGCTAATTAATACATATGTACGGAATGTAAATTACACAAAATGATCAGCTTTGTTTTTCATTTTATTTTTTAAATTCTACTTTTTAAATCTATAATAATTCCGGCACATAAATACAATTATTTTACTTTGTTATGGATGTACTATGTTCTTCTCTTTTTCCGATAATAAATACAATTATTTTTACTTTGTTATGGATGTACTATGTTCTTCTCTTTTTCCGATAATAAATACAATTATTTTTACTTTGTTATGGATGTACTATGTTCTTCTCTTTTTCCGATAATAAATACAATTATTTTTACTTTGTTATGGATGTACTATGTTCTTCTCTTTTTCCGATAATAAATACAATTATTTTTACTTTGTTATGGATGTACTATGTTCTTCTCTTTTTCCGATATAATTTTTTTTAATGAGTTTTGTTTATCTTCAGGCTGGTTATATGACATTGATCAATTTATATTTAACGGAAAAAGAAAAAGTGCTTTTACTTCCTTCATGTAATAGTATATTCTACTTGTTAGAAATTGGTTCGGTGTGAATAATAAGATGGACTAAAATCTAAATTTTGATCTATTTAATTAAATTTGAACTAAAACCTCTTTTATATTCAAATATTATGTAAGATTATGACCGCGCATAGCGCGGCCAAGTTACCTAGTATGTAATGAACTTGGATGCATAGGACTTGCACTTATATGCAGCGGAATGCTTAAATTTTTTCTTGTATTCAGTTAGATCTAGGTCAGAAATGAGAATCAGTTTCTGATAGTTCATTGCAGGAACCCAACTTATTTTTCAAAATTGTTTCACCTTGTGCAGCAAGCCTAAATGTATTTTGGAGGAAGTGGAAACACCGCGGAGATGAAGAAAGAGGTTGCGAGATCAACTATGATGACATTTTGCTTATGTTTTCTGTTTATTATATTAATAAGGTGTGTGAGTCTATTATGTTTTCAGGCATTAGACGTGTTGCAAAAATATCGTGGATTAACTAGCACAGAATCACAAACAAAGAAATTAGAGAAGAAGAATAACACAATGATTTAATGAAGTTCAACTAGGCCTACTCCTCCCACTAAAAGTAGATAGAGTTTTCCACTATGAAAGAAAAGAAGAAGCTTGCAATGCTTTCAAGCCTTTGGGACTACATTGTGTATCATGTACCATGCCTTAGAATTCTGAACTATATCCCATATATAGATCCCAAGTAATCCCAAACCTATAAGGAAAAAGTTTTCCCAATGCTATAAGGACAATATTTTCCTTTTCCTAACCTATTAGGACAAAGGGTCTGCTAAACTCATAGGAGTTATAGCTTCCTAGAATATACAAGGAAAAACTCAAGACATAATAAACAAATCAGCCACTTGGCTTGAATTCCTTTCGTCAATTGAAATAATGCCTCTCTGATTTGCTCCCAGCCCTCCAAAAGGCTTATTGAGTACAACTCGCTCCAATCAAGTCTAGGCAATGCCTAAATTTATTGGTTCAGATTGTCTTGATCATCATATCTCCTGGATTATCATGTGGAGACACTTTATTCACAACAACAACCCCTTTAGATATAATATCTCGGATAAAATGATATCTGACTACCATATGTTTTGTCTGCTCCAAGCCTTATACCTTCATTTCATTTTCATTAATTACGTGGTGTCCTGGTTGGTTGTGAAAGCAAGTTTAAGGTGTCTGGACATGAATTATATTCACTTTTTATGCAATACATTTGACCAAAAGAATTTAAAATATACATTGAAGTTGAATTTCAGAAATTTCAAGAATTTGCAAAACCAAAAAAAATCTCATTTTTCACTCAAAATTACTCATAGAATTTTAGTGAGGGTATAGAGACAGTACAAGAGCGACTCTTGTCATCACTTCATTTATGATCAGTGGATGATGCTGCTGAATAAACGTGTTCATTATACTCAACCTTACTTTTTTGCACCTTTGGTGTGGAGGTTCTAATTACAATACGAGTGATATATAGGTGATTTTCTCGTTCATTTAAAGTCTTGGAAGTAATTGCTTTGTTGTTCTGCCATTTCCAGACTTCCTATATATCTTTATATTTTGTTATCGTCCTTAATTATTATCCTCAAAGAGTATAATACTTTATCCCACATTTTGAATCTTACAAGCATGTACTCATTTCACCAAATTTTGGAATGTTGATTTTGTTTTGTTTTATCTAAAAATCTATTTAAGACTTACTCCCTCTTTTGATTTATTAAATTTCGCATTTTCTACTTAATTAATTGGTTATTAAAGAATTGATTTGCCTACTCAAGTAAATTTGAGATAGGGTGCTATCATGGTCCGGAATTTTTGGATCGTGGCATATAGAAACTATTAGCGAGCCATAGTCATTACTGGGGTTGTTCAAATCAAATCAAATCGTAATTCGATTTTACCTAAAAAACATTCTTTGATCATTTTTATAAAATATCAATAGGTTTTATTTTATAAAAATGATCAATAAAAATTCTTTGACCACTCTAGACTAGGGGTGTATCGGTCAGTTCGGTTTTGAAGTATATCGGTTTGACTTATTGGTTATCGGTTTGTAGAGATGCTAACCGTTATAAAACCATTAAGATATTGGCTTATCGGTTATTGGTTTATCAGTTATTGATCGTTATCGGTTCGGTTATCGGTTTAACCGTTAAGATTTGACACAAAAATAAATTAATGAAAATCACTTAGAAAATAAATTAATGAAAATCACTTAGAAACAAGGTGACAAATCAAATGAATCATGTACATGAGTTCACAAGTTGCATCTTGCTCAAAAGCAAACATTTTTACATTGTAGAATAACCAAGATTTTGAGATAGCCAAAAATAAAAATAGGAAACTAAACTCTAAGTCAAGGACTTTATATACAAAATGGTATAAATATAATTATTTAATTTACTATCTGGTTATCGGTTAACCCATTGAGAAAAAAACCTCAAACCGTTAAGAACTGATAACCCGATAACAATAAAAATCAAAATCGTTATTTGAACCACTAATCCAATAACCCATTACTGATAAACTAATATCTTTTTTTTATTCGAATTATCAATTTCGATTCGGTTTTGAACAACCCTACTCTAGACTCTATCTAACTAAAAAAATCCAATCCTTCTTTTATTCAAATCGGGTCCAAAACCATTTATGACTGAATAAAAAGATGAGTGAGGTAATATTTTTAAAATTAAAAATTTAGTTCGATTTTAGAGGAGTGTAAAATGCAATTTGCCTAATTAATAAAAAAAAGACACGCCCAGTGGGACTCGAACCCACAATCGCCTGATTAGAAGTCAGACGCCTTATCCATTAGGCCATGGGCGCTACTTCGCTATTGTTTCACTGTTTATTTTATGTAATTTATGATGTGCCCGTAATCATTGTATTCCTTTGTTCATACATATATTTTCAAAAATTGTAAATATTTTACATAAGTTCTTTTTTTTTTATTGAATTAACCCATTATTTAAAATCCAAATTTAGAATATATAATTTGAAGTTTGAAAACTAGATTTTAGATTTTTTAAAAGCTTTCACTCAATTTTTAAAAATAGATTTTCATGTCCAAACATAACTTTAACTTTCAAACCCCTTATAGAACTTTTTTTTTAAAAAAAAAAATCAGCAGGACCAAATTTTATTGATATAAGCAGCAAATGAAAAACGAGACTTAACATTATCCACTACAAGAAAAGAGTAAAATTGTGACGGAATATTTGGAACGGAGAAGTCTGTCACAAATTGTCACGGATTTGTGACAGATTCATCTTATATAAATAAAAAAAATTAAAAGAATTTTTTTACCTACTAAAATTCTGATAGTGACGAAGTTGTGACAGATTTATAACAAATATTTAATATAAGTTTTGTGACAGAACATTTCCGTCACAAAATGATAGCAAATAAAAATAAATGAATATATGTCGTCACAAAATCATCACAAAAATTATGACGGATTTACATTCCGTCTCAATTTAATAAAAAGACAATAAATTATAAAATCTTTAACTTAATGAACCATTTTTTCCGCGAAAATTTAAAAAAATATTAGATGACCTTTTAACTTTCCCCCAAAATTTTCAACACTTTTCATTGTTTTCACTACAAAAAAGCCTTTACTAAGACCAATATTTAAGAAGTTTCCAAAGAATAAAGTGTAAATGTAATTGGATGCATATTTTGAGGCTTGAGCGGGAAAGTCTTTCCGTCAATACGAAAAGTTTTTATTTTATCAAAATTTGAGGCGCTAAAAAATTAATTCTAAAAGTAAAAAGAAAAAAACTAATTCTCAAAATAGAAGTTTGTCCTAAAAGTTGCCCTATTCTCTTTAGATCACCACTACAATTGAGAATGAATGAAACCCAGCTGCCCTAGCTAATCTCAGCGATGCTTTGCCCCTTGAATGGATAGATGTGTATTCTTCTTTGTGCTATTGTTGTCTCCCCTAATCTCAACGACATTCTTCCATTAAATTGGTAAAGGTGTCTTCTTCTTCCTCGTGTTGTTGCTGCTCGATCTGGTTGAAATAGAATCCATTAAAACTTTGTTGGAGACAAAATTTCAGGTGTGTTCATTCTTCTGATTGAGTTGTTGCTGCGCTGTTCGAAATATAATCCAACACAACTTTGCTTGGGACAATATTTCAGGTGGGTTCATCTTCCGATCGAGTTGTTGTGTTTCTTTCATAAGTTATATGAATGACGTTTTTTTCTTGTGTATTCAAGTTACTTCTTCTTCATCTTTTTTAACATTTATTAGGTTAATGATTTCAACTTCAAAAATTATTGGGTGTTGAGATTTTGTGACCATATACATGATATAGAAATATACAAGTATATGACTTGTAATTCAATGACTCATCTTCTTGGTTACAAGTAAATATTAGAAACTCCAACTATAAAAACATAGATGTGAAAGACTGATTTTGTTGTTGTGGAATTATAGGTTGAAGTAGGACTATGGAGAACCTGTCGTTTAAATCTGCAATGACTCTCTGTTTCACTGTTTATAAGTCTTACATATTCACAATAATGGGGTATTAATCTATTCCTCTTGTTTAGGTATTCAATGACATTTCTTTGAATATAAATATGAATTTTGAAGGGATTTTTGGGATTGATTAGTTTAAATTACTACGATGGATATCATTTAAGTCTAATTACAGATTTAGAGATTCAGTTAATTTTTGAAAAAGACAAAAAAAGAATAGCAGGTGATCATTTGTTACATTGAAATCCAAGTGTAATTCCAACAGAAATTATTATAATAAAAAGTCAAAGAAGGTACGTACCATTAGATGGCCATTTATCCATGAAGTATGCAACTTGTTTTCTGCCCACATGTTGTTATACATAGCAGCCAGCTGCTCTTTGTTAACATTTTCTGCCCACATGTTGTTACTTCAGCTTGCCTTTTATGTTATTCACTCAGTTCGTTTGTTTCTATTTCCTTCCAAATGTTGTTAAGTTGTAGTTTCTAAACATATATGCAAAATTAGTTACTGCTTAGAGAATAGTTACAGTTAAATTAGTTACTGCTTAGAGGTGCAACATTTAGAGCATAGTACATTAATTTCTAAATTAACAGCAACTGTACATATCTTTTATGCTGGCTCTGTTTTTATTTTCTACACAACTTCATAACGACATAAATTTTGTTTAAAATTTTCTACTATGCTGCAACAATATCGCTGCCAGCTACCCTGTTTTAACGGTTTCTGCCGAGATGTTGTTAATCTAGCTTGTCTTTTCTGCTAATTTATTCCATTTGCTTATATTATCTACCTAATGTTATTTAGTTGTGGTTCTTCAAAAATAGATGTTGGATTCTTGGCTAATGTATCTCAAAGTTTTCTAATAGATTTTTCTTATTTCTTGCTGCTTCTGCTGATGTTTCTGGATATCAATTGACAAAGACTGAAATTTTAAAATTTTCTACTGGACTTTTGTTCATTCTTCAGTGAAGATGCACTAACTCAGTATTAGTAATTTGCTATGAATATTTTGCAAAACTTTGGATGTTATCACTAAAAAAGATATTGGTGTCGTACAAGTAGAATGAAACTTATATACATCTTTGGCATATATGTTTTTACATGATCACCTTGACATGTAGTATTGTTTAAAATAAAATAGTACACTATTTCTAGTGTACATTTAAATTGTATAACACTAACTACTATAACTTTTGGTGATTAATTGATTGTTTATGAATTTGAATTCATTATATTTTGCTACCTCTTGGTTCTAGTGTCATATAAAAATTAGTAGTCATCATGTAAATTTTAACACATTTATTATTTGTGTCAGCATATATAATATGAGTAACTCTGATCGTGAGTGGATGTATGTTAGAATACTGGAAGATGGATTCATAAATCCAAAGTTTATTGATGGAGTTGAGAACTTTGTTGCATTTGCAAAAAAACATCCACAGTGCATGGATGGTGAGAAGTTAAGATGTCCTTGTAATCATCGTAAGTGTCGAAACAAAAATATTTTGGACGAGTTTACAAATTATGACACAATCTAAGAAACTTATGGCTTTGTACCGGATTATTACCGTTGGTATCACCATGGAGAAAGTTATATTTCAAATCCAAGTGTGCTTAATGATCATCAAGAAGAAGCATTTGGTGAAACCGTGAATCCTCAATCCTATAATGCATTCCAATCAATGGTTTTTGATGTTGTTGGGCCTTCTTATAATGGTAACGTGGAAGAGGACCCAAATCCAACAACACAACATATTTATGATATGCTCAAAGCATCGGAACAAGAGATTTGGACGGGAAATCCACATGGACATACACAATTGTCTGTTGTTGCTCGTTTGTTGAATCTTAAGGCATAACATCATTTTTCGGAAAGCTTGTATAATGAGTTATGTCAGTTTATATCAAAATTGATGCCAAGTGATAACAAAATGATCGATAGCTTCTATGGTACTAAAAAGTTAATGCGGGGATTAGGCTTGCCAGTTGAGAAGATTGATTGTTGCAAAAATGGATGTATGCTTTATTGGAGTAAGGACAGTGAACTAATCAATTGCAAATTTTGCTCTCATCCTCGATTTAAGAGATCAAAACATCAACGTTCCAAGAAGAAAACTAATATTTCTTACAAGAAGATGTATTATTTTCCTTTAACTCCACGGCTACAAAGGTTGTATGCATCTAATGCAACA
>NW_006239416.1:3818-5086 GCF_000226075.1 Solanum tuberosum | reverse complement strand
GAGTCCAAACATATGATGTTTCAAGTAAAAATAATTTTCAAATGCAAGTTGCATTGATGTGGACAATAAGTGATTTTCCAGCGTACTCAATGTTGTCGGGTTGGAGTACAACAGGAAAATTAGCTTGTCCTTATTGCATGAAAGATTCAGATGCTTTTCATTATCCAATGGTAGAAAAGTCTCATGGTTTGACAATCACAGAAAGTTCTTACCACCAGATCATCCATGGAGAAAAAACAAAAAGTGGTTCAAGAAGGGTCAAATAGTACATAAGGTTGCATCTACTGAACAATCAGGTTCACAAATACTTAGGGAGATTGAGGATTTGGGACTCATGAAAGTGACAGAACTTTGTTCTGACAAGGTGAATGCAAGAATCTCAAAGAGTAGCTTATGTGGTTGGAAGAAAAGAAGTATATTTTGGGACTTGCCTTACTAAAAAATAAATCTTATTAGGCATAACCTTGATGTGATGCACATAGAAAAAAAAGTGTTTGATAACATTTTTAACACCATCATGATTGTCAAGGGAAAAACAAAGGACAATGCCAAATCTAGAGAAGATTTAAAAGTACTTTGCAATCGTCCAGAGTTGCATCAGGATGAAACTACTAAAAAGTACCCGAAAGCTTGTTACATGTTAGATGATAATGCCAAAAAAGTGCTTTGTAAGTGATTGCAAGAGTTGAGATTTCCTGATGGTTATGTGTCTAACATGGGAAGATGTGTTGACATGAACAAGCTTAAACTCTTTGGTATGAAGAGTCATGATTGTCATGTATTTATGCAACGGCTCATACCTATTGCATTTCGAGATTTGCTTCCACGAAATGTGTGGGAACCATTGACAGAGTTGAGTCTTTTTTTTAAAGATCTCACTTCTACCGCAATAACTGAGGAACACATGAGACAATTAGAAAGAAATATTCCTCTCATCTTGACTAAGCTTGAGCGCATTTTTCCTCCAAGCTTCTGGGATTCTATGGAACATCTTCCCATCCATTTAGCTTATGAAGCACGTTTAGCAGGCCCAGTTCAAGAACGATGGATGTATCCATGTGAAAGGTAACTTAAGTTAATTATATATTATAAGATATATAAATATACTAGTGATACTATATTGACATACTTACATTATGTTTGAAGGAAACTCCATGGGGTGAAGTATGATATCAAAAATAAGAATAGAGTTGAAGGTTGTATACGCAACGCATGTTTGGTTAAAGAATCATCAACACTTTGTACGCACTACTTTAAGTCAGACATTT
>NW_006239416.1:0-1236 GCF_000226075.1 Solanum tuberosum | reverse complement strand
ACGACGTGTGTATGGTTTAGGCTCTCAAGGTTTGGCGTTGTATCAAGATCAAAATTCTGTCACTTCGCGCAATTTACATGCGGTGTCTAATGATGTTGCTGAAGAGCGCATTAAACTACTTGAGGAAGAAGTGTTGCATATGAGAGAAAATCAAGAGAGAATTCTTCAAGAACGTTTAGAGGCAGAGGTGCAACAACGAGTAGAGCATGCGGTGTCGTGTTTGAGGCAACAAAGTGATGATCGATTCAAGTCTATGGAGGAACGATGGTCTCGCATGCTGAGCGAGATGGTGTTATCCTCACGCTCATCTAGTAATCCTTCTCCTTAATAGGAAATGACCAAATGTTTATGTGTTTAAATATTTGTACACTTTTGCTTATTGAAGTTGTGCTTTGACATGTTTTAACTTCATAATTTTGTATTATAAATCTAATATTATGTTTGTTATATCATGGTGGTTAATTATTTTTATGTTTTTGACTAATTTACTCTCTCTCTCTCTATATATATATATAATAATTGTCCACTACTACATATAGCAATTATTATTTATTAAATTAAAATCAAATTTGTGACGGATTTAATCTGTCACAATTAATTCTAAATTTGATACTAATATCTACAACAGAGCAATTTTGTGACAAAATATTCCATCACAATTTACTTGAAACGAAATATTTCGTCACAAATATTGTGAATATATTTAGAAATTTGTTACAGAAACTATTCCGTCACTATTTTGTTACGAATTATTCCGTCCAAAATTCTGTCTCAAATTTGTGACGAAATTTAAGTCAAATACAAGGATTTATATTGTCACCGTCAGATCTGTCACTATGCCGTCACAATAATTTTGTGACGGAATTGAAATCTGTCACAATGAGTTTCTGTCACAATTTTGCTATTTTCTTGTAGTGTATCTCTAGTCCCCTTATGCGTTTTGAGAGAGAGGGGTAAATCACTCCCTAGTAAAGTATTTGCAAACAAAATGAAAAATGAAGAGAAAAAGTAAATTTGGTCCTCATATCGGATTTCTGTTTGGTTTGAGCATGAAGGAAGCAAGTTCCCATCTATCCATTTGAAGAAGCCCTCTAACCTTTCTTGGTTCATAATTTTCGGTCACCGTCCTTTATTACTCCACAGTTTCCTTCTAGACAACTACCATCGATCACTATCAATGTTGGTGGCTTAGTCCATTGTGTAAGATTAAATACTTTCAGGATCTTGAACATGATA
>NW_006239415.1:372578-392460 GCF_000226075.1 Solanum tuberosum | reverse complement strand
CTATTGTTAAAAACATATGCATGAAAAACTTGTGTGTCTCGTAAGTAAGGGTTAATCGCATCTGGATAAGTAGGTTTCTCTTTAAACTTTCTGTAGTGAACATATATCGGATATACTCGGTCAATCGGTAGATTTGATATCTTTGAACCGTCGAGCTTTGGTGTATACCTAGACAACATAAGTCACACAATCAACCCTTGAACTATTTTTGGTTCTCATTGTTTTGTTCGTTTCAGCCATGAACACATCTCTTTTAATAAGTGCTTAGAGAACTGGCCTTACTGGATTCTCCTTGAAGCGGCTTACACTTCACACTTAAGTTGTGTCCTTTCTAAAGAGACCTTTTTGAAAGGTTGTCTTCTTTCCAAAGGGTTGCGACCTTTACCCTTTGTTGGCTATAAATAGAGAGGTTTTCTCTCATTTTTCTGCATCGAATTCTTTCCTTCTTTTGCATACATTTCTTACAAAACAAAATTAATCGATCGTGTCTGTGTGTGTGATTCGTTGCTATCATTTTGAGTTCGTTGAAATTATCGAAGTTTGAGGTACTGCTACTTCTTTAATGGTTAATTCATTTTATCTTGGGAGGAATTAATCTGCAACCTCGGGTACTTGAGGGGATTAAAATTTCTTAAAGGATACACAGTGGGTTCTGTGGACTCGGATAGTTCTTTGTGCTTTTCTTTTCATCTTTTATTAATTCTGGTTTGCTAATCTGAATACAGGAGATAACATACAGTCTTCATGTTACTGATACGTTTTTGGAGAACTTAATTTTTTTTTTTAATGTTTTAATTGATTTCTATAATTACTTCGAGATGGTGGAAATTTTTCAAGTAAAATATTAGCCTGAAAAATCTCACACACCTTGATGTTCTCAACGAGAACATCAACATTCAATTTCTCATATTCGTAAACTTGTTTCAGTATTGACTTGTTATTAACCATTTAAAATTTAATCCACAGTCCAATAACATATTTTTTCTTTCCTACATCATTAGCACCATATTTCTTTTCTAAAATATCTCATATTTCCTTAACATAATTATAAGTAACAAACAAATCAAATAAAGGGTTAGTCATATGGTTTAGCAAATGTCCTCTTATAATTATGTTATCCTTTTCAAACTGCTTCTTAACAAAATAATCATAACATTGATAGAATTACTAGTAGTGGTAAAACCATCCATAGAAGCTTTGTTAAGTAAAACATAATCAAATTATAATTGTTCAAAGAAAATCAAAAGTTTTTATGATCAACATTTAAATTTGTTTCCATCTAAAGGCTCAAACTTTGACAAATCAGAAAAAGTTTTGTTCAAAGAAATAGTCATTCAATGATATTGTAGGTAAGGAAATCGCTTTCAAATTGTTGACATAAATACTAAAATATTGATTTTGGACTGAAATTACAAAGTAGTAAATAATCTATTACAAACATTGTGCCGTGGCAAGCCATTGCCTTGAAAGCATTTTCGGTCCGACTCCGGTGCAAATCGGTGTAGCCGGTTGTCTCCCAAAGTTTCACAGTTACTCTCAAACACATGCACTCGTGGTTGAAAGTTTGGAGGTGCCCAAAACCAATTTTAAAAAAATATTCTAAGAATAAGCTAAGAAAAGAAAGGAGGAAAAAGTTTATTCTCTTTCTTTTTGTTGGTTGTGTGGTCTTGTGTTCACCCAAGAAATTTCTTTATGTAGGATTTGGAAAATAGGAGTTTCAAAGATTGGTGGTGGACCCAAGATTTTCATGAAGGGGTGTCAACTGTCACGCCCCCGAGCCTATACCCTGAACATGGCTGGGACTCGAGAACCATTTTTGGCTTCCAAGCGAACCCTCAGTGTGGATGACTACTTAGCGGAAGATTTGACTCAAGCAAATTAAAACCTTTAAAGAGAAACATAAAACTTAATTGTTTAAAATACTCGTCTAAGCAAAGTATAATATTCGCAGAACACTTTAAAGAGAGAATTTCTAAAAAAACAACTCCACATAAGCTATTTATGAAGCCTCTAAGTTCAACATGGACGTTGGGACAAGATCCTCAGTGTCTCAAAGTAAATACTGAAATAAAAAAATGTGATCCTCCGAAATATAAGGAGGACTCACCAAAACCCTCAAGAGGAAAGTGCAAAGTGATCTCAACAAAGCACCTGTTGATGATCCTGAACACATGTATTTGCATCATAAAAAGATGTAGGTCGAATGTCATCTATACATTGAATGTATGAGTATGTAATATAGCTGAAGCGAATAACTGAAAGAAAAGGGACCGCAACAAATAAAACAGTACTCAACTACATGTAAAGAATAAAGGAATGAAATTATTTAACTTTACAAAATACTTACTAATCTCTGAACTCAAGGTAATAAGTGATATAGTAAAAGTACACTTTAACTCTATTTGGGAGATTCTCTAACCGACAACCATCACTATGAGCTACGTGATGATACAACATCTCGCCCACGCTGTCAGAACTGTGCTATACCGTGCCGAGGTATATAATCTCTCAACTAAGTGGATCCACTAAGCAATAAGGATTCATCTAAAAAGTATGATCCTTTACTCATGTTGGAAGACATGGTTTATGAAGATTTTGAGTTGTTTTAACTCATCTCCATATCGGTGCTCAATACTACTCCCAATAATTATATACTCATGCTCAATATTTAAAAACAACATCTTTCTCAATTTGAGGTAATTACTTAAAAGATCCTCTTTAAGAGGCAATGCCTCAATTATCTCTAGAATTTTTTTTTAACTCTTTATGAAAATCAAAGTTCTCTTTCTCAATGTAAAAAGACAAAATAGTCTGATGGACCCTTATACTTGTATGTGTTATTATTATGAATCCTCCTACTCAACACTTTATCAACTAAACCCTTAAACTCATTAAAACACAATATTTTAAACCCCTTTCTCATCACAACATTGTGTGTATAATTCAACATCTTACATGTGTAATTCCATGTCATTTTCCAATGACACATAAGAAATTAAATATTATGAAAATAAATAAAAATCAAATATTTAACCTTTGTAAATTTTGGAAATTTTTAAATAGTCATGTTCTTCAATCTCCATATATGCTCACATTTTGAGCACCCAATTCATGTCAAATAGATGAAATTCTTCTTTATTTGACTTGAAATTTCAATTAGAAATTCATAAACAATAATTCTACGAGCCACAATCACAAATATATATTGATGTGGCATGCTTCTAAAGCCAAGATTCATATTTATCTTTTACCTCTTTTTTTTTTTTTTGGACATTTTTCTCTATTTACCACTTATTTTGTAATTAAAAAAACATAATATTCTACCATATTTATTGAATTTTATTAAATTATATAATAACCATTAATTATTTTACCATAAATATTGTTGAATATTAATGTTAATCATATCTTTTCCTAAAACCTTTCTCAATTCCTTCTTTTTACTAACTATTTTACCATAAATATTGCTGAATATTAATGTTATTCAGATCTTTTCCTAAAACCTTTCTCAATTCCTTCTTTTTACGTTATTGTTTCCCACCCCTTAATCTCACCATTAATGACATTCATATCTTTTCTTTAAATTGTTCATTCTCTTTCCCGTTTTACTTATTTTATCTAATCAGCGTAGGTAAATTTTTTTACTACATTCTTTCTTCCTTATCTGATGATATTCATCAAGTAAGTTAAAAATCTTACTACATTATTTCTTCCATATTTGATTATATTCACCAAGTAAGTTAAAAATCTTACTACATTGTTTCTTTCTTATTTGATTATATTCATTGTATATTTCTTTGATCTAAGGTTTCTCACATCATCAAGACTCGTGAATATTTATCCGACAAAGTGAAATTAGGATGAAGTTTCAAGTTTGGAATTGATAAAAATCATTATTCCATTTCTGCGTAAGTTAGTTTTTCATCTTAATTTGTCATCAACCTCCATTTGTATTTATTGGTATTTATAATGTAAATCGTCACCTTCTTGCATTTCTACCATTCCTCTTTCAATAGGAGCTTTTATTATGTGTAGTAAATACTGGAGAAGCAAATTACTATTATACCGATCTTCATAGAATATATGATTTTACAAAAAAAACTTATATTTCCTGATCTCCTTTTTGTTGGTTTGACTTCGCACATATTGTTTCTTTTTCAGGGTAAAATTTTCATGAAGCATAAAATCAAAGCACACAACTATAATCATAATAAGACATCACTGAAACACTATTTTTATATTATTTGCTTCAAAAAAAATCTTTCATCAACATGCAAGGTCTGTAGATCTATGATTAAATATTTCTTTTTGTTTTTATATAAACTTTGTATTAGGGTAAGTATTTTAGTGAGAGCCTTAGAAAATATAATATGGTATATGAAAATTTATATTTTTTTTATGAGGATAGTATTGTTACAAATAATTTTAGGGATAGAAAAGATGATGTATACTATTTTTGTCCAAGAAATATCATTATCTTCTCTCCCTTTATTATTGGTCTTTTTCCTATTTTTCCTATTTATTTATATAATATTTAAAAGTATTTGTTGATTCTACGTTATTATATATTTCAATAATTTATATTTATATTAATAATAAATATAGTTAACGAATATAGAAGTGATCTGAGACCTCTTTTTGGCCAAGAAATACAATTGTAATATTTTATTTATTTTACTTTTTTCTCTATTTATTTTTATTTACATGTTGTATAAAAAAATATTAATAATATCGCTTATTTAAAATTTTAAATTGTATTAAATATGCAATGATTTCATTTTTAAAAAATTCTTTAATATAAAAGTTAGTGCCCTTTATTTTCATTATTCCCACAATTTTGTATTATCATAGTCCCTTAAAGAAATAATCAATTAGGCAGTAATGATATTATTTGATATTTAATATTGTAGTTCTATAAATAGATACATTATACGACTTCCACATTTTAAGTTTTTATGTTTTCGGTATGTACTTATTATATTCATGTTTTAGTTTGACTTGAATAATAAAATAAAGGCTATTGAATGGTGATCGGCTTGTGTGTACATATTGACAAGAGCTTGAAAAATATGTACTGGTATCGTAAGTTTATAATTTCTTTTGGTTTAAAATAGTAACTTATGATTTTATTGGGATTCATCTAACTACTAATAGAATATTTTCCTATATCAATCAATTATATATATATATATATATAATAAAATTATTAACGTCTCATCGTCTTTATGATTGCGCGAAGCGCGGACAAGTTTACTAGTATATATATATATATTTGAATATAGAAAAGGTGATGTGGCATGTCTATATGGTCACCATTCCTATTTATCTTTTTTCTCAATTTTTTGAACTTTTTAATTTATCTTTTAATATAATAATCTACTAAATACATCTAATGCATCTATTAACCAACAATTAAAGAGGATAATGAAAAGTTTTAACATGAATGATATTTTTATATATTGTTGCAATGGAGAATAAACAGTTGTAATGGTTGTCAAAAATTTATTATAATCAATCAATTAAAAAAGTATTAAAAAAAATAGGTAGGAGAGCACATAATCTGAAAGTCAACCAACAAAATTCAAGAATCATTGCCAAAAAAAAAGTTTAACTACCTCATGTAAATAGAAATTTTTGATTTTTTTATACAAATGAAATTAGGCATTAGAGCACACAATGTAAAGATAAATTAACGAAATGGAAAAATCATTGCAAAAGAAGATTTACTATTTCAGGTAAATTAAACTTTTGAAAAGCTTTACTACCTCAAATAATTCATTTTTTTATTTTTTTACTTGTACAAATGAAATCAGATAAGAGAGCATATAATATAAAGGTAAATTGACAAAACTGAAGAATCATTGCAAAAGAAGATTTACTACTTCAGGTAAATTAAAATTTTGATTTTTTTATATAAATAAAATTAGGCATGAGAACACACAATGTAAAGGTAAATTGACAAAATGAAAATTAAAAAAGAAGATTTACTACTTCAGGTAAATTGAATTTTTGAAAGCTTAACTACCTAAAATAAATCATTTTTTTATTTGTTTGTACAAATGAAATCAGACAGGAGATCATATAATATGAAGGTACCTTGACAAAATTGAAGAATCATTGCAAATAAGGATTTACTACTTCAGGTAAATCGAAATTTTGATTTGTTTATATAAATGAATTCATTAGAATATACCTGTGCAGATTTAATCATTTTTATGCCAATAAGAATTATAACAACGAATCTATCAAAATAAGAACAAAATCCTATTTAGGAATTCAAAATACCGAAGATCAAAAGACATCAAAATTTCCTCTAACATTCAATTTGTGAACCGTAAAAATGATGCTACCATGAAGTATTAGTTCTCTCATTCTATTCATTTTCTTTTTCACAAATGAAAAGTTATAAGAAGAATAACTTTTTGATTCTCTTTTCTAATAGTAGAGAATAAATTTAGTGTGATATAATTAGAAAAAAATAAGGAGACAATGCAAGAAATAGCATGATAAAAGGAATAAGATAGTAGTAAATTAAGTAAAAGGAAGGAAAAGAAGAAAAAGGAAAGAAAAAATTTAGTAACTACAATAAAAATTAACACAAGAAAGGAAAAAAATGAAAAAACCTTACTTTTTATTTATTTTTTCTTTAGCTACTTCTCTCTCTTTCTTCTTTTTTATTTATATTATGTGCTGAACCAGATGATATTTTTTCAAAGAAAGTGAGGCAATCACCTGATCTGAAGCTTCGATTCAAGTACCCTGAGCTGGAGAAGTCTCCGATGGGAATGATTTCATGATGTTGGTGAGACTAGGCAACGCTAGAGAATACTTGATGGAATGGGCACGACAACGATGGATGATGCTGCTCCGATCCACTTTCCTCTTTCCCCTTCCACCTTCCTCTTTCCCCTTTCCCCTTTCGTATTTTTTTTATGCTTTTTGTTTCCTATTGAAGACCAATTAGGTGTTGGATCGGGTTCCTCTTTGGGACTGGTTTTCATGTAATGTGGCCCATTCAATAAAAAGGGCTTGCCCATTTTAAATTTATATATATATACTGATTCCGTCGTTAGGGAAAAGCTAATGGGGAAAAATTGGGGCCAGAAAACTTTTGAGTAGTAACTTCAAATTTCCTAGCCTAGTCCAGATTTGGACAAAATCGGAGTCAAGCGAGTCTAGAGAAATCTGGTAATGAATGAGAGATTTAATAATGGTTTTGATTACATGAGTAGATATCTAAGACGTTAAGAAACCCATACGACTTTATGGAATTGAATTCGGGTGAGTAGAACTCCCAAAACTGATCTTAGCGTGAACAAGTATTTTCTGAGTGTCATGGGATGAAAGTGTGTTGTGAAATGGGGGTTTGAAACTCTTAATTTAGCTCTATGTTTCCGTACAAGCTGCTAGGGCGGGATTATTCCCACCAGGGCAGAGCCGCTGTAGCGGGATGGGTCCCGCTGTGGTGAGACAGACGCGACTTAAGTCAAAAATAAACCCTAAAAACGTCATTATTCTGCAAACTTCGATCTTGAGAGATAAGGAACGACCCAGTGATATTTCTTGAAGGTTTTTCACCTCTTCTAGCACCAAAGGTAAGGTTTTTACTCTCTGAATCCATGTTTCGATCCGTAGAACTTAGTTTCTTGGGTAATTATCGATGTGAGAGGGTTTTGATCTAGGAAAAATGCCCTAATCTGGGTATGGGGATCAAGGGTTTGGCTTAGGGTTGATATTATTGATTATAATCCGGATAATTAGGCCTTTGATTATTGATCCTTGCGTATATAAATTATTTGTAGACCTAGAACAAGCAGAAAGAATCTAGAAAGGGAAGATTCAAGTGACTTAGGGGATTCAAGCTTGGATTCGAGGTACGTGATGATTGTGATTTTATGTTGGTGTGATATGTATTTGTAATTACTTCATTATGATGCATGCATGTATGTGAATGTTGCATTATTGATCACACTAATCGTAAATGAGGATGATTGAATAATTGTTTGTCATGAATCATAACTTAATTGTATGATTATGAGAATGTACATTGTGAGTGTAATTGTGGCTTGTTGAATGGATCGGGTGTAACGTTTCGACATACTAACAGAGATCGGTTGCCACGTACCGGCATAAATATTGGAACGGGTGTCACGATCCGACACACTAACTTGGTTCGGGTACCACGTATCGGTACACTAACAATTTGGGTATGGGTTCCATGAGAGGACCATTGAATTGGGTTCCGTGAGAGGACCATTGAATTGTGTTATGTATCTACTTGTGATGATTACGCTCATATCAAATGATGATTGATATTGGAAGACTGTATGTTGCTCTAAAATGATAACTAATGTATATTATTGAGAACGTGGAATGATAAATTGATCTTGAAAAGATGACTAATATTGTATATGTTCAGTATATGTATGTTTTATAATGTTGTGGTTACTTGCATGTGTTTCACTTATTGGGATAGCCGCGTGATCCTACCAGTACATTGTGGTTGTGTACTGATACTGCACTTGCTCTTTCTTTGTTGAGTACAGGGCATCTTTAGGCGGCTATTGATAGACCTCGTTTAGAAAACCAGTGATCGATTCGAATTCAAGGGTGAGTCAATTCTTCTAGCCTGCCATGAGTTCTCTATGTTTTAGTCCACATTTTTTTTACTCAGACTTTCTAGTTAGCTATTTGTATGTTTAATTGGATTGTAACCATTTTCTTTAGACTTATGGTTCCTTGTTAGAGTTTTTGTACATTGACTTTCAGGTTCTAGGGGTTGTTCTTCCGCATTAGTTTGACTAGTTGTTTGTTTAAACCTTTGGACTTTATGGAAACTTCGTATTTCTTTTGGTCATTAAACCTGCTTCTGTATCTTTAAATGCATAGTTTTTGGTTAAGTTGTTTAGTCTGGGTTGTAGTAATGGTTCTCCCACAGGAGGATTAGTGTGTGTACCAATCACGACGGTCTGGGTCGTGACAATTATAAAGGTGAGTATAATTAACTATGATTCTTGGTTAATGTCACGACCCAACCCACCGGGCCGTTCGGGGACCCACTCTAACACCTAAGTAGGAGAACCCTCATATCCCAATAGTTAAAACAAGCGGAAAATTAACGAAAAATGGAGAATACAAAAATCATAAGGTTTTCATAAATAAAACTTTTAAACAATTTGGAGTTAACACTGGTAAAGTAACTAACACACAATAATCTAGTCTAAACAGGTACAAGAGCTACTAAGAGTACAATTGGATGAAATAAATTAAAAGACACAGCTCCCATCATGCGGAAGGAAATATAGAAGCTGCTGGAGAATTTCTTCGTCTTCACCTAATGGAACATCACCAACCTGCATCCAGTCTATGTCAAAAGACATAGCAAGAGTAGTATCAATACAAAACACACGTACTGGTAGGCATCATCGGTCAACTCGACGCCCACCACATAACATAAGAAACTAACTAGTAAGATCATGAAATCAACCACTCGCTTCTCCACCTTTACTCTCTTCATATTACCTCGGGGTTACACTAGTACCCTTACTACTAACCACCCTCTCGGCCAACCTACTTACTAGGTTCTTGATCATAGCCTAACCATTCTAGCACATAGCAAAGATCCCAAATACAATTACAACATTTCGACTAACCGCTCACGTCTACCCTTACTTTCTCTTCATATTACCTCATCATGGACACATAGTACATTAAGTCAAGCTTTCTAACCACCAAACACAAATCCCCTTCTCCAAAGTGAAATCCACCTAAGCACTTACCTCACGTACACTACCCCCACTTTTTACCCTTGCAACTCACGAACAATCCTTGGCCTTTCCAATTCATTCAACAACACGATACGCAACAAGTTTACTAGACACCAAAGAACGGTCAGATATAAGTCCTCATAAACATATAACCACTCCAGGGAATCACAATATCATTATTATTTCGAACAAGGTTCAATTTCACAAGTCTCAATCATCACAGTTATATCAAATCATTGGTTCTCTCATGGAACCCAAACCCAAACTGTTAGCATACCGAAACGTGGTACCTGATCCAATGATTATGCTGGAACGTGGCAATCGATCCCATAATTATGCCGAAACGTGGCAATCGATCCAAGTTAGTTATGCTGAAACGTGGCGCTGATCCATTCAACACACCACAATCACAATCACAAGTATCTTCTCAAGTTCATACGAATACTCATGATTCATGACATTCATCATTCATCTATCTCATTTACAACAAGTGTGATCAATCATGCTGCATTTGCATACATGCAAGTATCATAATGAAGAAGGAACAAACATACATCACACAATCATAGAATCACAACCATCACCTACAATGGATTATTCATCAATGCACATCATGCAAACCCTAATTCGACCATACTCAGCCCTAATTCGTCATCTAAGGCTTTTTTTTCTAAGGTTTAAATCATAAATCATTCGGTGCAAGAAGACCTACGCATAAATCCTACCATCGATTTACATATGTTACGAAGTGAGCACAGATTTAAACTACTCAACTCATAAAACCTAGCCTACCTGGGCGCCAAGCAACTGCACAGAGGAATTGCAAATAATTTTCTGTTTTTCCAGTCGACATGACGGTGAATTTGGCTAAGAATCCGCAAGATATCGCCATCCTCACGCTAGAAATCTCCTTCTCCTTCTTTCCTAAGCTTAGAGCAGCTTTTAGAGGGTTTCTAAGGTGTTTTACGATTAATTTAGGTATTTTAGAAAGAAGGACAAAATAGGATTTCGCGTTATTTGCATTTTGTCTCGCCTATCCTGCTCTAGCGCCAACTTACCCCGCCCAGGCACTGCCGCCCTAGCGGCAACTGGCTCGCTCTGGCGGGACAATGGCCCATAATTTTCTCGGATTTTTGTTTCTCCTAAATAACGACGGTTCGGGTCGTTACAATAAATATCAATTTACCCCTCGTTCATCCCCGAACGACTAGTGCACGGACAATCACACACTTATTTCAGAGTACACAACCCAACTAGCGAATAGGGCCATCACGGAACCACGAAGAATGGTGACTTTTCAACTAGTTGACACAAGAAAGGTACTATACCAAAAGACTAGAAGGAAAATTAAGGCAACACCTGAAGAAATAAACGTGTTTAAATTACACAGCCTTGATCGCCAGGGTGGCAGCCCTCCCGCTGAAGCGGGCCTCTGTGGCGAGGATCTTTTGCTGGGGCGGGAGATCGAGAAACAGTATAGGGGGAAGAGGAATTTTTCCTCATTTCTCCCCTTTCTCCTTACAAAAACCCTCCCAAATCCTCTCGATTCCCTAGCTCCGATCGTCAAAATTCAAGTAATACTCACGCTCCTTACTCTCTTTACTTCATTACATTCTTAATTACGAATGCATGACGGTAACTGATTGATTTGAAACGGTTTTTTTTGGGTAGTTTTTTGAAAATGGAAATAGGTTGCTAGTTTCGATAGATAAACGTAGCATGGACACTTCCCTTACATCCCCAACGTCTTCACAATGTCCTGGGCATAATGATTTTGTAGAAATACGGTTAAATCGATACCAAAATGGGTAGGGGAAGTTGAAAGGTCTTCTTGACATAAACTCGAATTTAGGCCTCATTTAGGAGTTATTTTGCTAAAATACTTGCTTATTTATGTTCTAGGGTAGTTTATATACTCTGATCTGCTGAAATTATGTTGAAAACGGAGGTTTTGGGATGAAGAGGCGCCATTATCGCATATGGTGTTCATCCCGCTACGACGGCCTTCATAATCCCACCAAGGTGGGATTATGGCTGCTGTGGCGGGATACGCCAGACCAGTTGCCTGCACCCTTAACACAGAAAATTCTCTCTTCTTATATTAGCCTTAAACCGACTATTCTATCGTATTCTAACTTATATACAACTTATTGCATGCTCTCTAAATGGAAGGTCAAAATGAATAAAACTTACCCTTTATCGGGTTCCCCGATGCTGCGAGTCGGGAAAGGCATCACGATAACCGCAACATGGGGTCATGTTGCGAGAGAGGGTTCGTGTTGCACAAACTAGAGGAGAAGGCGCCTGCATTTTATGCTCGCCTGACGGAGTTCGGATGGGCTCCACTGACTGAGGCTTTCCCAAATGCACATTCCACTTGGGTGAGGGAGTTCTACGCCATCCTGCCTACTGTGCGATGGAACGACTCTCACCCCATCATCCGTATCCGGGGAGTTGACATTCCCCTTAATGCCACTACCATTAATAAGGCTCTGGAGGTGTTGGAGGTCTTGAATGCAGAATACGAGGCCAAGTTGAAGGAGATGGATCTAGCGTGGTTGAGAGATACCCTGGTGAGGCCTGCGCATCGGGATCAGGTCTGTTGACTACTGCAGAGGGCATTACTAGCACTGATTGGTCACCGGATGCTAAGAGTGGATGCACTTGGTGACTAGGAGAATCCGTCCGTCGGGCAACCGCACCGACGTGACCTTTCCTCGGACTTTGGTGGTGGCGTACGCCATACAGGGCATAGAGTTGAATGTCGGGGCGCAGATTATTTTCGAGTGGAAGATGTTCTACCGGGGTAACAAGAAGGCATTTTTTCTCCCTGGTCTTATCACTACTCTGTGCAAACGAGTGGGAGTGCCACTTTTTTACGCCGACGAGGTACTTTCTATGGATCCCCCCTTCACCCTCTTTTGGTCAAGTTAGGTTACGTTCTACTTCTAGGAGTAAAAGGAGGAGGATCGACCGTTCTAGCAGTAGTCAAGCGGCTATGCCGAGGCGGACGACGAAGGAGGCGATGATGGAGCAGGCGGCGACCCCCGTCCCAGCCAATCTCAGCCCCCACAATTCTGAGCCAGTGTGGAGGAGGACCTGGCTGCCGTCCGGAGACGGCTGGAATGCTCACTTTCTGGTACTACTCCGGTTCCACCCATCACTGTCCTAGAGGTTGAAATGCTTCGCCGCCAGCTGCGTCAGGAGAGGAGGAAGGTTTTGGTGAGGGATCGTCTGATGGCCCGAATGTGGAAGATTGTTAAGGTCATTTTCTCTTGTGTTGCCCCTGACAGGGATGTTCCCCGACTCGAGCCAGAGGACTACGTGAAGTTCCCTATACTGAATGAGGCCTGGGCTAGTGAGAATCCCCCGGAGGACCTCAACTCTGATGATGACACCTCCAGTCCCAGGGATCCTGATTTGATTTTTCTTTCCCCTTTTTGGCTTGTAAATTTTTAAGACAGCTCTATTTTTATTTTTCGCTTCCCTAAGTTTTTGTAGCACATGGATGCTGGTTTTCTACCTGTTTTACGTAGCTCGTAATTTATTGATAAGTTTTATAATCTATACTCTTATACTCGATTGCTGACACTGATGGATTGTAGGGATTTGTCCGGATCCCATTTGGGGTTGATAATTTGTAACTAGGGAAAACAGGGAAGGCAAGGCTGAGGTTCTGTCTCACCCTGTCCTGCTCTGGCAGGAAAATCCCTCTTTGACGGTCTCGCTATGGTGGGATACACCAGACCCAGCGGCTCAAACGGAACCAGAACCCAGACCAACAATTTCTGGGTTCTTTTCATTTCCTAAAATTTTCCCAAGGTTCCCAGCCTCATCAACGAATTTAGGACAATTCTCAAAGCTAGGAAAATCATCGTTTACCCCAAATCAATCCCACAATACGTGAACCAATATTTATTATCATTATTTTAGCACCACAACCCACACATCCCCAGGATACACTTAGACACTTGCATAGTTATTACACAAGCACAAGACACGTTCAACTCTTCCTCGCAATTCGCCTCGTAGTTTTATCTATCTCTTGTATCGAACCTAGTTAGAATCTTCATTTTACCACAAGTTTTCACGATACTCAAGCATGTACAACTCACATAACTTCGATTAATTAGGCCAACACATTGCACATATCAAGGTTTAGACATACATTTATAGCACACATAATTACCTCATCACATTCAATCAATTACAACTTCATATTTTGCAGTTAGTTCAGACAACAAGAATCACGCATTCACAGGTTTCTAAGATATACACACAGTCAAGTCCAAATTATTAGTTAGTTCGCTCCATGGATGACCATTACTGATCATCCATGTATTTACATAGACCCTAGGGCCAGACACCAATTGGAACCTTCTCAGTTCCAATTTACCTTGCTTGCGTTCATTCAATCATGACCACGACGTTCGGTCTACTTTGTTGAGATACCAATTGGAATCGGGAGATACCAATTGGGCTCAACTCATACCACAAGCGACACATAACACGAAAGGAGAGAATGAGTGAAACTATTTCCTAAAATGCTTCCTAGCTTCCTGAAGATTAGATGTGGACTTCAACAAACCAATCCGTAAGAACATTTTGCTCTTGTACTAGGAGATCGGTAACCTGGATTCTGATACCAATTTGTCAAGACCCAACCCACCGGGCCGTTCGGGGACCCACTCTAACGCCTAAGTAGGAGAACCTTCATATCCCAATAGTTAAAACATGCGGAAAATTAACGAAAAATGGAGAATAAAGAAATCATAAGGTTTTCATAAATAAAACTTTTAAACAATTTGGAGTTAAAACTAGTAAAGTAACTAACACACACAAGAACCTAGTCTAAACATGTACAAGAGCTACTAAGAGTACAATTGGATGAAATAAATTAAAAGACACAGCTCCCATCATGCGAAATGAAATATAGAAGCTGCTGGAGAATTTCTTCGTCTTCACCTAATGGAACATCACCAACTTGCATCCAGTCTATGTCAAAAGACATAGCAAGAGTAGTATCAATACAAAACACACGTACTGGTAGGCATCATCGGTCAACCTGATGCCCACCACATAACATAAGAAACTAACTAGTAAGATCATGAAATCAACCACTCGCTTCTCCACCTTTACTCTATTCATAATACCTCGGGGTTACACTAGTACCCTTACTACTAACCACTCTCTCGGCCAACCTACTTACTAGGTTCTTGATCATAGCCTAACCATTCTAGCACATAGCAAAGATCCCAAATACAATTACAACATTTCGACTAACCGCTCACGTCTACCCTTACTTTCTCTTCATATTACCTCGTCATGGCCATATAGTACATTAATTTAAGCTTTCTAACCACCAAACACAAATCCCCTTCTCCAAAGTGAAATTCACCTAAGCATTTACCTCACGTACACTACCCCCACTTTTTACCCTTGCAACTCACGAACAACCCTTGGCCTTTCCAATTCATTCAACAACACGATACGCAACAAGTTTACTGGACACCAAAGAACGGTCAAATATAAGTCCTCATAAACATATAACCACTCCAGGGAATCACAATATCATTATTATTTCGAACAAGGTTCAATTTCACAAGTCTCAATCATCACAGTTATATCAAATCATTGGTTCTCTCATGGAACCCAAACCCAAACTGTTAGCATACCGAAACGTGGTACCTGATCCAATGATTATGCTGGAACGTGGCAATTGATCCCATAATTATGTCAGAACGTGGCAATCGATCCAAGTTAGTTATGCCAGAACGTGGCAACTAATCCATTCAACACACCACAATCACAATCACAAGTATCTTCTCAAGTTCATACAAATAGTCATGATTCATGGCATTCATCATTCATCTAACTCATTTACAACAAGTGTGATCGATCATGCAATATTCACATACATGCAAGTATCATAATGAAGCAAGAAAGAACATACATCACACAATCATAGAATCACAACCATCACCTACAATGGATTATTCATCAATGCACATCATGCAAACCCTAATTCGTCGTCTAAGGCTTTTTTTTCTCCTCCTGGAACCTTGCTATAATTCTTCTAAGTGTTAATGAATGTAAAAATGTGTTTAACAATGAATAAACCCTTAACTAGACGTAAAAAGGTCGGGGTTTAGGCTTAGAAGGAACGAGAAAATTTTAAAACACCCTTCATTAAAAATGTTGAAGCAGTCTATGGTTCTGAGCTACAATCCATATGAATTCTTATGGCCCGTACTGGTCAGCCATAGAACCACTTACTGGAGCCTTAAAATCTGAACAATTCCTTCGGTCACTTTCTACGGCCCGTAGAAACTTCTATGGTCCGTAGGACCCATCTCGTAGAAATCAACTCGAACTCTAAATTTCACTAAGTTTGGATCACTTCTACCAAACTCATCTACGCTCTATCCTGTCAATCTATAGAACAGTAACTGGAATTTAAAAATCCTTATCCTTTTCCACGAGACCATTCTACGGCCCATGGACCAGTCTACGATCTGTAAACCCTTTCGTAGATCCACATATTTCCCCTCGGAATCTAATCAAGTCCAAACCAATCCTACGGCCCGTAAAAACTTCTATGGTCCGTAGGTATGTCTCGTAGAACCAAAACTCGGCAACATTTTTCCGCAAATTTTTCCTTTCCAAGTTCCTGGGTGTTACATCAACGGTTGTAGTAAAAAAATAATTATGAGGCCAGCAAGGCTTCAAAGAAGAACCTTAAGGAATTTTCACAATCTCTTAATCACTAGTTTAAACTTTTAACTTGTATCAAGAGGTGTCAATACTTTTATATACATTAATTAAGGAAAAATTACAAGGTTATTGTGTTTAAGACTTAAATTTACAATATAAAATATACTCTTTTTTAATTTACAAAACTAAGTTTTTTATTACAAAAATATCAATTTTAATTAATACACATTTTTTTAATTCTTTTTAGGTTAGTGTGCTTATTTTTTGGGACTCTAACAAGATATTTTTTCTCTCTTCATTATTCATCTCAATCACAAGAATATTATATCTCTTAATGGGATATGTTTCTCTCTCTTATTACTCTCTCGTCTCTTCCATTGTTAGAATCTAGGTAAAACCTTCATTCTTGATAATATTTTTTATTCTTTTCTACTCTCGCCTTTTTTTAAAATCACCTCTAATTCAAGAACAAAAAATATTTTGTCATTGTTTTTTACTATGAAAAATTTCATGGATTCTACTCCTACAAAGAGCCTTAGGTTAAGGTTTCGATGCTATATTAACAACCCCATTGTATGTTCTAAATTACGTTTTTAGTTGAATACATTCACTCTATTCCATAAGTCAATATGAAAGAACAATCCATGACATCAATAGTGAAATTTTTTTCTCTTTTACAACTAATTCGCCAAAGAAAAAGGTAAGGAGAAAGATGTTAGTGCAAATTCTTTCATTATTACCTTCAAATCGATAAAAAAAGGTAACAAGAAAAAGTTACAACTGTTAATTCAAAGAAGATCTGCATGATCATAGTGAATATGATTTGTATCATGTATGGTCCATAAATTATTGAAATAATTTTTTACATAAAAATATTTTAGTGTATACACTTTGGTGGTCAAGTTGATACAATTGTTGATGATATGTTATTTTAAATAGTGATATGTATTAAGGGATATACTTTGGTGGTTGATCTGGTACAATAATTGATCATTTGTTGATTTTAACTGTGATACGTTTTAGTGTATATATTTTGATGGTTATTCAATATTTTAGGAAGAAGATTAGAAAAGTTTTAGTGTATATATTTCAGGAAAAAAAAGATGGGAGAGAAAAGAGAATTTGTTTATTCAATATTTTAGGAAGAAGATTAGAAAAGAGGAAATATCAGGAAGTAAAAATATTGAAGGATATAAAAACTTAAAAAGAGAGATTTCTTAGGGTAAAAAAATCGTGTGTTTTTTATAATCCCTTGGTATTTTCCATTTTTTTAATTTTTTATTTTGTAAAGATTTTATTGCTATGTTGGTGAAAAGTCAAACTATTGTTATATGAAGGAATTTGGGTGCTTAAATTGTATAGTTAGGTCTCATTTATTAAATTAAAATTTGACCTCTATATACAATGTAATTTTCTGGCGAAGACACTCCTTGACCAAGGGTGGGTCTGCCCCTGTCAATAAGAAGAAGTAATTTCTTAGAAACGTAAGTGAATGTTAATGACATTAAAGGGCATTACATCACACTTAACAAAATCTAATTTGGAACATACATGTAATGTAATAATAATTTCTTACTTATGGCCCAAGTTTACTTGTGACCCAAGTAATACCATAAATAATATTTAATAAAAAATAGATTTCGTCCGTGCATTGGTTACTTGATGGACATACCAGATTAAGTCATAACCTCTATAAATTGATCTTCCCTCCACCCATTAGGGTTACCACATATTCTCTACAATAATTACATCGATGACGGTTGTGGTAACGTAAGGTTAGGGCAAAGAGGTAGAAACCAATTTACAACTAACGCTTCCGTTTTTCTCTGTGATGATGTATTCCACATCAAGTATGTGCCCCTACTTAACTATCTCTATGTAAGATTATCGTGTTCAAGATCCTGATGTGTATTAATGTATTTAATCTTACATGTGGTATCAGAACCTAGATTGTTTGAACGGATAATATTTGAAAAACTTATCGTAATTTTCAAATTGAGAAACCTTTTGCCGTTTAGTCAATGATATGCTTATAAACTTTTACACAAGAAAATCAATATATGATAGCGTCATTACTGGGAAAAAAATTGATTAAAGAAAAAGTTTAGAATTGATATTTACAGACATGATGCTTAATCTTTTCAATGTAATAATTATGTTTTTATTTTAAATTGTGCAATAAATTAAAGTGGTCGTTATACTAAGCAATAAATAATAATGTGTGTACTTATTGTAATATAGTTTGTTAGTCACCAAAATGGCCAAACTAGAGAAATTAACGTTACACATATAATATTTATGATCACTTGATGCATGTATTATGTTTCTATAGTTTGTTAGTCATCAAAGTGACCAAACTAAAATGTATAAAATTATTCACATGCACAAGATTTTATGATATTATGTGTGCATTTGTATTCATATAGCTTGTTGATCATCAAAGTGGTCAAACTAGTATGGTTAAGAAAAATATGCATTCATAAAATTGTCGTTTATCTATGAAGGTTAATTAAATGTCTATATTGAAACCATAAATAGATATATTGAAACCATAAATTGATAAATTGACTTTCACTATTTCTAGAACTTAAGAATTTACCCAAAGGTGAATCTATCATTCTACGAATAGTGAAAATTATGAGGTAAATTGATATTTTTAGTCAATCATATATTGTATATCCAATGATGTCATATAAGTTTGATTAAAATATTCAATTACCTATCAAAGATAAATATGGCATTTAAATTATGATAATGTGTCGTAGTATCTACCCAAAGGAGAATTACGATATATTTTTACCACTTATTGAATTCACATTATTTTCTAATTTGTGAGCATGTATATCTATTTTGCAGTTATTCCTCTTCATTCGCATGCTTTGTTTGTTACTGTGTTCATTGGATTGAACTTCTCTGAATGGCATGAACAAGTCCAGTTCCACTTAGGTGTGATAGATCTTGACTTGGCTCTACTGAATGACAAACCTATTGCCATTACTGATAAGAGCAATGAAGATGAGAAGTCTTTTCATAAATCATGGGAGCGCTCTAATAGATTGAGCATTATGTTCATGGGAATGGATGTTGCTAACAACATTAAGAGTACTATTCCACAAACCGAAAATGTCAGGGAAACCTGAAGTTTGTGGAAGAACGTTTTCGTTCTGCTGATAAGTCTCTAGCTGGTACACTAATGGCTGAACTCTTGACCATAAAGTTTGATAGGTCAAGTAGTCTGCAAAATCATATCATCAAGATGACCAATATTGCAGCAAGACTTCAGACCTTGAGGATGAAAGTAGATGACACCTTCTTGGTTCAGTTTATTCTAAACTCATTGCCTCTTGAGTATAGACCATTCCAAATTAACTATAACACTATTAAGGATAAGTGGGATGTTA
>NW_006239415.1:361008-372362 GCF_000226075.1 Solanum tuberosum | reverse complement strand
CACAGGATGCTCATAAGGAACTCAAGGTTGATGTATGTCGTTTCTGTAAAAAGGAAGGACACTATCAGAAAGATTGTCATTAACGTAAAGCTTGGTTTGAAAAGAAAGGTATATTTAGTGTTTTTGTATGTTTCGAATCAAATTTAGTAGAAGTTCCTAATAATACTTGGTGGCTTGATTATGGTGCAACTACTCATGTATCCACTATGTTGCAGGGATTCACTACGATCCAAACTACGAATCCAAATTAGGATTTCTTGTTCGTGGGAAATCGCATGAAGGCCCAAATTGAAGGCATAGGAACTTATCGGTTGATCTTGGAGACTGGACATCACCTCGATCTATTACATACTCTTTATGTTCCTTTAGTTTCTAGGAATTTGATTTCTCTTCCAAGACTTGATATTTCTGGATTTGATTTTAAGTTTGGACATGGATGTTTCAATTTATATAAGAATACTGTTTTTATGGTTCTGGTGTTCTTATTGATGGTTTATATGGATTGAAACTCGATAATGATTTTTCTAAATCTCTTCTTACTATTCATCAAAATGTTGGAATTAAACGTAGTTCACTAGATGAAAATTCTACTTATTTGTGACAAACGTTTGGGTCATGTATCCAAAGAAAGATTAAAAATATTAGTAAAGAATAAGATTCTTCCGAATCTGAATTTTATTGAGCTTGATATATGTTTGGATTACATTAAAGGAAAGCAAACCAAGCATACCAAGAAAGGTGCCACAAGGAGCATTCAACTTCTTAAAATTATACACACTGATATTTGTGGATTTATCTATTTGTTGAAAGAAAAACCTCAAGCAACGGACGCTCTCAAAGTGTACGTTAATGAGGTTGAAAGACAATTAGATAGGAAAGTGAAAATCATTAGGTCAGATTGAGCTGGTGAATATTATGGAAAGTATAACAAACCAGGACAATGTCCAGGTCCATTTGCAAATTCTTTAAAGAACATGGCATATGTGCACAATATACTATGCCAGGAACACCTCAACAAAATGGTGTTGCAGAAAGGCATAATCGAACACTTATGGATATGATTAGGAGTATGATGAGTAATTTCTCATTATCCAAATCATTGTGGACGTATGCTCTTAAAATCGTTGTATATTTATTGAACAATATTCCTAGTAAGGCAGTTCCAAAAACCCCTTTTGAACTGTGGACTGGAAGGAAGCCTAGTTTAAGACACATGCATGTTTGAGGTTGTCAAGCGCAAGCTAGAGTTTATAATCCACATAAAAAGAAATTAGATTCTCGAATTGTAAGTGATTACTTTATTGGTTATCCAGAGATATCTAAAAGGTATAAGTTTTACTGTCCAAATCATAGTTCGAGAATTGTTGAAACCGATAATGAAAAATTCATTGAGAATGATGAAGTTAGTGGGAGTGTTGAACGACAAAGTGTGAACATTAATGAGGTAAGGGTAAATATTTCATTGCCCATGAATGTACCAACTTCCGCACCAATAACAAATGTTGTTCCTCTTGTTGAAGAACACTTTAACAATGTTGAACAACATTTGGGTGAAACACTTCAAGATGAAACTAACTCACAAGTATTACGCAAATGAACCACAAACAGTGCCATTAAAAATCTCAAAGAGAAAGAAAATCGGCTATTTCAGATAATTATGTGATTTATTTGCAAAAGTCAGATTTTGACATTGGAATTAATAAAGATCCGATTTTATTTTCATGGGACATAAAAAGCACTGAGTCTGATAAATGGATTGATGCCTTGAATGAAGAGTTGAAATCCATGGAGTACAGCAAAGTCTGGGATCTCGTTCAATTACCAGAAAGTTCTAAAAGAATAGAGTGTAGATGGGCTTCAAGACCAAATGCGATTCAAATGGTAATATTGAACGATATAAAGCCAGACTTGTTGCCAAGGGATACACTCAAAAATGAGGCATTGATTATGAAGAGACTTTTTCACCGGTTTCAAAGAAAGACTCATTAAGAATTGTTTTGATTTTGGTAGCTCCTTATGATTTAGAATTACATCAAATGGATGTGAAAACTGTCTTTCTTAATGGAGACCTCGAGGAGGATGTTTTATATGGACCAACTAGAGGATTTTGAAATTAAAGAAAAAGATCAAATGGTGTGTAAGCTAAAGAAGTCAATAGTTGGACTCAAACAAGTCTCACGACAATGGTATATAAAGTTTAATGATACCATAACATCTTTTGGATTTAAGGAGATTACCATTGATCGGTGTATATACCAAAAGATTAGTGGGAGTAAGTTTATATTTTTAGTCATGTATGTTGATGACATTTTACTTGTTGCTAATGATTTAGGCATATTGCGTAAGTTGAAAGACTTTTTCTCTATGAACTTTGAAATGAAAGATATGGGTGAGGCATCCTATGTGAAAGGGATAGAAATATTCTGTAATAGATCATAAGGATTATTGGGACTGTCTCAAAAAGGCTATATCGAAGGAGTTCTAGAGAGATTTAACATGAACAATTGTTCAGCGGGAAAAGTTCCTATTCAAAAAGGGGACAAATTTAATCTCATGCAATGTCCAAAGAATGATGTAGAACGAAAAGAAATGAAAACAATTCCTTACTCTTCTATTGTTGGAAGTTTGATGTATGTTCAAACTTGCACAAGACCAGATATTAGTTTTGTGGTCGGAATGCAAGAAAGATATCAAAGTAACCTTGGAATTGATCACTGGAAAGCTGCAAAGAAAGTTTGTGGCATGTTATGAAGCCACAATTCATGCATTATGGCTGCAGAATTTTATTTCAGGACTGGAGGTTGTTGACGCCATTATCAAGCCGCTGAAAATTTATTGTGATAATGCTGCACCAGTATTCTTCTCCAAGAACGATAAGTACTGCAAACGTGTCAAACATATGGAATTAAAGTACTTTACTATCAAGGAAGAAGTTCAAAAACAAAGAGTGTTACTTGAAAATATTAGAACTGATCTTATGATTGCACATCCATTAACAAAGGGCTTACAACCAAAGACATTTAAAGAACATGTTCAAAGAATGGGTCTTGGTTGTACTTATGATTGATACATTTATGATGTTTTTACACTCTGAGCTCAATTATGTGTTTCTGATATACATTAATGAATTTCTTGTTTCTCATAATGGTGTATACATTATTGTTTTGAGATATTACAAGATAAGTCTCTATGAGACATTATTGTGGACCGTAATGTTATATGTTCTATAGCTTATGAACCTAGTATGATAAGTTGCTAATGAAGTAATATATGGAATGAAGTATGTAGGTTAAAATTTATGTACAACCTCCATAACTCGCATTAGTAGTTTGTTATATTGTGGTATGTATGATGAACATTATAGAAGAGATTTATTGTATGCGCAACTAATGTTTATGAAATATTAATGTTATGTGGTCATTGGGCCAAGTGGGAGAATGTAAAAATAATTTCTTACTAATGGCCCAAGTTTACTTGTGACCCAAGTAATACTATAAATAATATTTAATAAAGAATAGATCTCGTCTATACATTGATTACTTGATGGACGTACCAAATTAAGTCATAACCTCTATAAATTGGTCCTCCCTCCACCCATTAGGGTTACCACATATTCTCTACAATAATTTCATCATTGACGATTGTGATAACGTAAGGCTAGGGCAAAGAGGTAGAAACCAATTTACAACTAACGCTAAAGCTTTTCTCTATAATGATGTCTTCCGCATCAGGCATGTGCCCCTAACGTTCTCTATGTAAGATTATCGTGTCCAAGATCTTGATGTGTATTAAAGTATTTAATCTTACATGTAATTCATCTCTTTTGCAACATTTTAATTTGTATCCTTTGCATTACTCTTAAGTAATAAAGGATAAAATTAATATCACGCTCTTTACAACGAGACACGCTTGTATTAAGGGTGTGTTTGGTATGGTGGAAAACATTTTCTGAAAAATGTTTTTCAATTTTTCCATGTTTGGAAAATGTTTTCCAAATCAACTCATTTTCCTCAAATTTAAGGAAAATGAATTCCCTTCCAAAATTAAGGAAAACATTTTCCAAAACTCTACTTCATCCTTTAATTTTTTTTCTTACCCTACCCATATCCTATAGCCGACCCACCCCATTTAATTTTTTTTATTTTTTAAATTTCAGATATATTTTTATCCCTACCCCCAAATCAGATATATTTTCTACTCACCAACCAAACATAGAAAAATAAGTTGGAAATTCACTCGTTTTCCAAGAAAACATTTTTCTTTATACCAAACACACCCCAAAATGTAAGTGTCTATAGTGATAAAAAGGAGCAGACTTCAAAGTATCAAAAGTAACACTATGACTTGTACATGTTTAGCAGATACAGATCATGTAGAAAACTTCTCTGCAAATTTCAACTATAAGTAATTTGTTTATACAGTGAATATTTAGCTCCAAGTCATATGATAGTACTCAAGTGTCAACGAAAGGCGTGATCATAATCGTGGAAATGGAAATTTTTGTATATAAAATGAGATAACCATCTCGAGGCCACGAAGCATAGTAATGCAATGGTGACCAAAGAATACCTAGCCACCACTGACAATGTGCCCTGCTTTGCAGCAGCAACAATTCCGAGCACACCAATGGAGGCGATCTGCAGTACAACTTCAAGAGCATTGAGACCTTTATATGCAAGATTGCAACTTGTGCAATTCACTGTATGAGTCCAATACCTGAAAGGAAGTATAAACATATCATTTTTACTGTTTACTCAACCTCTTCGTCTCTAAAAGGTTCTCGAAAGTCTATCCTTACAGGTCCAAAACTTGTTTAAACTAGAATTAATGAAGAATCTATATTAGAAGTGTGGGAATGAATGAACAAACCTGTCCAGCAGCTGCTCCCTTGGAGGAGTTGGCGGGAGGTCCCCATTGTACTTTCCACGCCAATCAACTTGACCACCTGCATATTTGTTTAGCCACCTTCTAAAAGCAACAACAATGGCATCTGCCTTTGTTGGCACATAGCAAGCTTTATGCCAATTGTAAGAGCCAATTTCCTTTAGCTTGCGCTCCTTCATAACGGAAAACAAATTGAATGAGAAAGGAAGACTCGTCATATTGTAAAATGCAATGTTTCACCTAAAAGCACAAAGGCTTCACCGGAATCTAACTTACAAACAGTCATGCAATATGTTCCAATAGCGAGACTATGCTCAAGATTTATTGTTTGAAGTAAAAGGTGGTAAAATGAGCATTGAACTCCTAGGCTAATTTTTTGAAAAACACTAATTTTGAACAGGTTCACGTCTGGATGAAGCCTAGTGAAGTTGGAGAGCTGGAACACAATCCCGTGCAACTATAGGTGTCTTTTTGGCTATATGTATGATTTTTGTTGTTCATTTCATTTGATTGTTAATAGCAAAGCTCAAAGTAAAAAGACAACCACAACATAAATATTAACAGATGGGGAGTAAAGCCGCAGACAAGAAGAAATGGAGAAAGTGAAGAAAGGGGCATGGAGTGGTAGAAACTAAAAGTTTTTGATGAAATAAATCCCACACATCCTCAGCTTTCCATCGAAAAGTATTTCAGTAGCTTTTAGCACAACTTGTGACAAGTTAGAAGATTAGAGTCGGCACAAAGCGGTTCACATGTCTAGAGTTACTTTGTTGAGTAGTATACAAGAGTAGTGAAAATAGCATCAAATCATGATATTGCCTAAAAGTAACAGTTTGTATATAGAAGTTCCTATTGATAGCTCCAACTCCAGAAGCTATGCCAGTTTAGATGGCAAAATGGGATCTCCACTCTTGAGTTTGACCATAAATCTAAAACTTTGCGTCTGGTAACTTGAAGGGGTTTCAACAAATGTAGCTCAACAGATATGCTTGTTCCCTTTTCGTGGGACGCGAAGGATCCTTGTACATAGTAAACATCTCAAAGCTTCAGGCATATGTAAATCACAAGTCTTCTCTATTTTTTTAAGCTAACAACCTTCTGAGGGACAACTAAATTTAACAAGTACACAATAGAAATGGAAAAGATGCAATAAAGAAATGGATTTACCTCCACATGAAGAAGATACAAATCAGAATCCAGAATTAGATTTTGTCCCAGGTGAAATATCCAACGTGGAATTATTCGATCTGCCCAAGTGGCAAAGTTTCTTGGAGATGCAAATATAATTCTGCTATGACCTGGACTAACCGGAATACAGATGAAAACTAGAAGTGCTTTTTTCTGCTTCTCAGCTGAAGGTTTTTCCTGCATGACATATATATTTAAACTGCTGCAAAGAGTACCAAATAAATGTTGAAAAAAGACTAATAATATGGAAGCACAAGAATTACCTGTACAGTTCCAGATGATACAGCAGATGTTTTTCCCTGAGGTCCTCCGAAAGCAAAATAACTATAATACACACAAGGCGGAACAAATGTGTTCCGTCCAGGTCCCTGGTTTGCAGTAATGACATTTACATCCAACTTCGTGACAGTTATGTCAAGTGGTCTTCCCCCTTCTCTATCAGCTTTCACAGTGCATAAACAATTCTGTTAGTCTGGTGAAGTTATTTACACATGCAAAAAGAATATAGAATAAAATGTGTATGGAATAGTATAAGTTTCTTATCTTTTGGGGGCTACTGGAACATTCATAATGCCATAGTGTGAATATTGGACATGAGCTGGGTCCATAAGGTTTTCAATCAGAAGCTCATACCTGAAAATTACCAGATTTTGTTACAGATTATAACTAAAATTAAATAAAAAAGTAGGTAGTTTTGGTCATACAAGTTTTGGTCTCATAATTTATTCCACAATGATTTATCCTTGTATACTGTCAACATTGAAACTACATTTTTACATAGTTGCTTGTTCACATCATAAAGTTTGAATTTCTTCTTCTTTCCTCTATTGCTCGCCTTTTAGATTCTATAGGCTTTATTCCCCAACCCCCTCTTCCCCTCTGCAAAATAATGTTTTTTCTGTTCAGTAAAAGTGAAACAGTTTCTGAAGACTTTCTCCACAAAAGATAGTTGGATATATCTGTGTCTGCTTACCCATATGATATATCTCTGACTATGAAGGTTTTCGAAAACGAACTGTCATCAAGTTCAGGTATATAAGGAGGCCTTTTCGTCAAATATATGTCCTTGTATAGAGGATCAGAGTTTGGCCAAAACCAAAGAATGTCATTTTGCACACAACTTGGATAAACAGTTGCACAAGCTCTTTTGGACGTATGAACCTGCACGGCTAATACAAAAATGTCATTCCCAGTTAACTTGTGTAACGCTAATGCAAATACTGCTGTAAAATTGTTGTCAAATACTAGTGCTTATCTGTAAGCATTTCCCAGAAGTACACAATACACAAACTTCACATGTTTGGAAAATGAAGATACACATTCACAAGGAAAGGGGTGAAAAAACCAGTATAAAAGAATATCAAAGACGATCAATTATGAGAGTTGTCATCATCTTTCATCAGACAATAAAGATAGAAAGCCTTCACCAGTTCTTATGAACTCCCAATCACCATTATAAAGGACTAAGGTCACACAGGTAAAGGTGGTAATCCAAGATCACAAGGTTATTATCCTTTTAATTGTGAACCCAGTAGACTAAGTCTTCAAATACATGTCATGGTGAACTGTGCATGAAACGTACGATGTCAAAATGCAAAATACTCGAGTTTTTTACCAATAAGTTTCCTAGGAAAACCTTCTGAATAACAGAAAGAAAAAAACAAATGGTTGATATATACCTTGACCAATGATGACAATAGTAAATTATGTGCTCTACCATTGGAATTGGAATTGGAATTGATATGACCATACTGATATAACTATTTCATTGATAATTTTGTCTAGTTATTTTGTTTCATTTAATGGAGTCTCAAGCAAATGGTTTGGACATGTGAAGAGAAGGTGCGCTGACGGCCCAATGAGGAGGTGTGATAGAGGTTGGTTGTAGGGAGTACACGGAGAGGTAGAGGTAGGCCAAAAAAGTATTGGGGAGAGGTGATTATACAAAACATGACGCAACTTCATATTACCGAGGACATGACTCTAGATAGGAAAGAGTGGAGATCGCATATAAGGGTAGAAGGTTAGCAGGGGTAGAGTGTTGTCTTTCAAGGCATCTCCAAATGAACAAGCATTTTCGCAACGTTTAACACCCCCTATGTAGCCTTCAGACTTTTCCTGAGCAAATCAAGATCATCAACTTCTTCAGTGAAATCAAACACGAGTATTCAAGATCACACGGCTCATCCTACAGTGTGAAGCTATGTTTTCATGTTTTCACGCGAAAACTCCATTTATTTAACGGAATTGACATTTATAGAATTAAAAATGTTGATACCTAGTTAACAATGCAAAAGTTGGGTCTACAAGTACCAAAAGGGTTTCTATTATCCTCCTCACTTTTAGCCAAGTTAATCAACACCAATGATATGATCATTACCACAAAAAGACAGTCTATAATCAAAAGTACAAAACCAACATATAAAAGGATAAGTATATTACCGGAGGCCCATCCCTAGGAGCTTGAGGGATAAACTTACAATCACCAGCTCCATTAAAGCACCAACCATGATACACACACTGCAATCTTCCCCATTGATCAATTCTTCCTTCAGAAAGTGGAGCATATCTATGAGGACAAGAATCATCCATTACTTTCCATTCTTTCTCATTCTTATCCCACCACACAACCACATCAATACCCATCACTTTCTTCCCATGTGGCCTCCTCTTATCAAGATCACAAATTGGCATTATTGGGTACCACTCAGCATACCACTCAAATTTCTCTTCTTGATTTTCATTTTCAGTCCTTTCATCAAATGGGGTTTCTGATTCAGTTGAAACACTTGGGGAAATAGCAGTAAAAACCTTGAATTTTGCATTTTGGCTCTGAATTGAGGGAAAACAAGAAATGGGGTTTTCATAATTTTGTTGAATGTACAAGTTGGTAATTTTGGGAAATGAACTAGTTGAGTTCAAGTTGAGGTGAAATGGTGAAAAGGAAGAAGCTTTGATAGTTTGCATGGCTGAATCTTGAAATTTGTTAATTAAAGTTCAAATCTTTTAAAAAAAAAAAATCTTCAAAACCCCATTAAAATGCAAATGCAGAACAAAGTGGTGACTGATAAAACTAGAAAAGTATTTTGTGGCTTTCAGCTATACAACGCCATGGTTGTGTCATCTTCTGCAATTAGTTTATGGACAGAATTTATTTTTATTTTTAAAAAAACAGTAAAAAGAAATAGGCAAAATATGAAGATTGATAGACCACACATTTGTGTATGTACTTGCTAGGCCACAGGCCATGAGGAAGAAACAAAGAGGAGAGCCAAGAATTTCAGATAAGAATAAGTGGAAAATATATACTATTTAGAATAAATCCTAATGAAATCATCTCTTTTATCTATTTCCTCCCTTATCAAAATGAATTATTTATTTTCCTTTCTAATCTGTTTTAAAAAGAATAACTTCCTTCCTTCTTAGATAATACTTTAATTTCAATCTTTTGTATGGCATGTTCAAGCTCACAAAACTAAAGGACGTTTTGATATATTTTACATAATTTTAATTTAGAATCACAAGACTCTTCTTTTTTTTTCTTAAATTTTATGTTAAGTCAAATTATAGTATTCTTTTTTAAACAGAGAGAGTATTTAATATTTGACTTATTCTGAATGCCAATGAGGTAGGGATGGGCATGGTATGGTACGCTATGATATTTGAAAATTTCAATACCATAATTTCGGTATTTGGTTTTTAAACATTATATCATTATCATACCAATTTAATTCGGTATGGTTCGGTATATTGAAGTTCGGTTTCAGTATTCTACGGTATGGTAAATCGGTAATCATAATATGTTCAACTTCGACTAATATATACTTGTATAATAGAGTATTATGACTTCGACAATTAAAAAAATGTCTCAATTGTATCATACTAACACATTACACATGTAGAAATATATATACAAAATAAAGTACAAACAACTCCTTTTGTTAATCAATTATAAATCAAATACATTTCAATCAAAATAGAGTAGTTAAAGTTTTAACTTCTAAACATTTAGTTTATACTAATACTAATACTAGGTTTGCATATTTATTAGTATTTTGATAATAATAATATAATAATAATAATAATATATATCGATATATGTTATTTACGTTACTAAATGGTATTCGATATTTCGGTATATTATTTCTAAATATCAAATATTGCACTGAATACCAAAAAAATTAAAATGTATACCATATACCACATCAAATACAATAATATCAAAATCACGATATTAAAATTTTTAATATAATATAAGAATTCGATATATACCATATCATGCCTATCCTTACAATGAGATTCATCAAAGGAAAAAAATATTGCACCAAATTTTGGTAAATTATTCTCTGGAAAAAAAAAATCTGTTTTCTGTACATGAATATAGTTTTTATTTTTAATATTATCATTACTTCTTTGATTGATTTATAATTCTTTCCTTCATTGATAAAATAATCTTTATTAGTTATCCAAATAATGAATCAATATATCTTGTTGATATAATAACTTTTGAACTTGTATGAGATAAAAATCAGAGTAGATATGTAGACGAATAAAGATATTAAATGTATAAAATAGGATGAATCAAATACGACTTGATATTAATAAACATAAGGTATTTTTCTTATCCACCATCGAAAGAAGTCATCATATTCATTGGAGGTCCCAAATTCGAGACGTTTGAGGTCGATATCTTACCAAATAAAGATACATAACAAAAGCAGGCATTAGGAAAGTGCGAGACACATAGATTTCTACTGATTCATTGACATTATACTTAGAGCCCGTTTGGATTGATTTAAAAAAAGTAGTTTTTAAAAATAAAAAGTCAAATTTAAATGACTTCTAAGTAAAAATAAATAAAAAGTAGGGAGAGACCTACTTTTGATTTTTAACTTATTTTAAACTTAGGGTGTGTTTGGTATGAAGGAAAACATTTTTCCAATTTTCTCATATTTGGTTGGGTTAAATGTTTTGAAAAATGTTTTCCAAATCAACTCATTTTCCTCAAATTTAAGGAAAATGACTTCCATTCAAAACTTAAGGAAAACATTTTCCAAAACTCTCTTCCAACTTCAAATTACAATTACTTTTTTGTTAAAAAAATCAATTTATTTTGTCCCTACCCTCAAACCACCCCACCCCCACCCCCCACCCCCCCAAAAAAAAAATAATTTTAAGTTTGTTTTCAAAAAATATTTTCAATTTCAAAATTTCATTTTTTTCACCCTTACCCTTGACCCCCCAACCCCCCTCCTACCCAGCCCCCCGCACCCACCCACCCT
>NW_006239415.1:347223-360419 GCF_000226075.1 Solanum tuberosum | reverse complement strand
GCCCACCCCCAAAAAAAAATAAAAAAATTTAAGTTTGTTTTTAAAAACTATTTTCAATTTCAAAAATTATTTTCTACTCTAGTAAAAATAAAAAATATTTCTCAAAAAAAAAAATTCATTCATAAATCAAATACTAAAAATCTTTTCCGGAAAATATTTTCTACTCACCAACCAAACATGAGAAAATAAGTCAAAAATCAACTTGTTTTCCAGAAAAACATTTTCCATGGAAAACATTTTCCTTCATACCAAACACACCCTTATTTTAAGTTCTTTTTAACTTTGTCTAACACTTCCTAACTTATTTTAGTTTATTTTAAACTTATTTTAAGTTATTTTTTTATATTTGTCAAACACTTTCAAAAATTTTAAAAAAAAGTAGGTTTGACCAACTTTTAAGTCAATCCAAATGCCCTCTTAAGCTTTGTAATCCTAAGCTTCATAGTTCTGAAGTATAATAATGTATATCAACCTTTTTCAATGATGCTTCTAGCTATCAATACTGAAACTTAGGCTTGTTGTATTTACTTATCTTGCTATTTCAATTCGATTCCATGAATATTATTTTATTGTGTTGTCTTATTTGTGTCATCTAAGCAAGTTAAAATAAGCAAACTTCGTGTTTTGACCATCTCAATATGCATATTTTGAATCACGTCTCTAAATTCAATTATACAGTTTCATATGTAAACAATAACTAACACAAAATCTAGAGAAATTATGAATATGAAAGTGTGTTGTAACTATATTATAGCAATAATTAACTTAAAATCTAGCATATATTAATGAACGGCCAATTTTAAAACAATTTTCTAAAAAGTTCCATTTCATTTTGTAAACACTTTTATGATAACTAGTCTCTGAGAACGGGTTTTGCACGTTGTATCCTTGTTAATTATTAAAATATGTGCACAATAATTTTCTTTCAATTTTTTGTTATTTGAAACTCCACAAAATGATTTTGTGTTTTTAATTTACATGATCAATATTTGTTAAGTTGTATAAATATAAATGTATTATGAAATATAACATAGTTATTTGTGAGATATTGACGGTAAGATATTGTCGTACTTCATGAAAAGTATGACATTCTAATATTTAAGAAAAATGATAAAAGTGCAAATTTGCTAGAAGGAAAAAGAAATCGTACTTCATGAAAAGTATGACACTCTAATATTTAAGAAAAATGATAAAAGTGCAAATTTGCTAGAAGGAAAAAGAAAATAATATAATTGTTACCACTTCACTACTAATTAGAAGTTAAATAACGCAAAAAAAAACATATAAAAGAAATGATAACTTTGATTTGTATATATGCATATTGATATGATAATTTAAAAAATAAATGAATTAAATATGCAAAAAAAGTTAGGAACATACAAAAGAAATGATAACCTTGGATTTGTATTCTATATTACCCTTATATATAAGCCAACAAGAAGAGTACCAACACAGCTCTACAAAGTTGTACCAATAGTATCAAAAATTGTACTGTACCATTAAGCCCTATTCACTATTGAATAAACACGTGGGCTACACGTGTCCTTCTACATGCTTTAGTTTTCAATTATTTTCCTATGGTTCTTTCACCAATCTATCATCTTTTCAGTCATTTTCTACCTTTCTATTTTTTATTCTCATTCTCTCTCTTGATGGAGAAGTCGAAAAAGTGACTTAGAAATGGAGGTATTACATTTTCGGAGAGGAACATCAAATTGATGGAAATATAGTGAAGAGTGATTTCAGTCCCCGGTTGGAACATTAATTTGGTGATGAAATTTCACATTTGACTATCGAAATGGGAGGTAATCTTTCAGTCCAAGTAAATTTTTGTGTTTTCCTTTCAGTTTTTGGGTTTGATTATTTTTCCCGAGATATTGAATTCTTATTTATCAAAGTCAAAATTATCTTTTATTTTTATGTTTTTTGATTTGGGAATTGGAGAAACTTTACAGGAAGCCCGTCATTATGAAATGGATGCAATAAGGAAGAAAGAGAATTAAGTAAAACTCACTAGAAATCTTGTGAGCATTTGGCTTTAACTGATTTTGCACATGCATGTACTCATTCACTATTTTGTCTCAATTTCTTAGGTGTAGAATGTATTAGAAGAATTCAGTGAGAATATAGAAAGGCTCTGTGAGAAAAATTCTCAAAGGTTAGTACTATATATATCCAATAGTCATTTTTTGGAGATTATCTCCCCTTTTTTCTCCGCAATTTTGTCCTGTTGATAAGTTGGAGATTTGATTGGTTCCACATACTTCTGAACAATCTGCTTCTGTAAAGTTCAACTTTTTTGCTAAGCAACATATTTGTGTTCTTTCAAATTCACAAATATTGATTATTTATGAAGTGAAGTGAAATTATTTATCATATAGGACTCGACAACGTGAACAAGATATCACCTTCAGGTCATTTAGGTTGGGCCTGTATTGACTAATTTGGTTGAAGGTTGAGTATTTGTGGTCTCTCTCTATAATGTTTATACTCATGGCTCGTGGGGTGGTTGTACACTCTTGTCATCACTTACCCAATTATATATTTATCATATGTAGTCTAGCTGGAACATGTCTTCACTTATACAACTATGTATTTATTGTACGTAGCCTGTCTGGAACAAAATGATCAATATTGTTTGAAGGTATATGAGCTTATTTTTTTCGTACATGTACATAAAAATGTCATGCTCTATCCATATAGTTAAATTACTTTAGTTGTATTGTTAAGGTGAAAAAGACGACACCGAATTCAACTATGTTGGGCTGCTAAGATTTTTTTGGATTGGGGGGGAGGGGGAGGGAATGCTTGTTGTGCTACTTAAGCGTTTTTCTCTTTTTATGTGTTGGGGTGGTGCTTTTTGTTGTTGTTATGCTGTTGTGTTTGTTCAGAGTCTTTAGATTAAGAGCTAGGATGATTAAAGGTGACATTTTAGGATGTGTAAGTGTTTAGTTGAGGTGCTTCTTAGAGTTCATGTATTTATTCAATTTGTATAGTAAAATTGGTTAGATGAACCTGATAAGGGTGGTAATCCTCAAAAGTTATCTTTTTTTTCTTCTTTATCATTTCTTGTTGTTATATCCATGTTTCATCAGGTGACATGAAGTTTGGGAATGTCCTTTGTTCCAATCTGGACCTTTTATGCTACTTTGAGCTGTTTTTTTTTCTCTCTTTCTTTCCTTTTATTGTGGTGTTGGTGTTGTTTTATTGTTATTTTGAGCTTGCTTGATCAGATTTCTCTTCAAGTGTTGTAGCAATTGCATCACAAGTTTGATGAAATTTTTCAAAAATGATTGAATCTGCCACTTTTCTTTATTTGTTTCTAGAGTGAAGGCTGAAAAAATTACCTGAACTGAAGGAGAAGTGAGTTTCTTATCTGAAATATCACTATATGTTCACATAGGAGAAGTAAACTATTGATGGTTGACTTGTGTTTTGACAAATAGTTGGTGATAGTTCATAGTTCAGTGATGAAATTCAAATACCGAATACTTAAGGTGTGATTTTTGCCATTGACTCTTTGTTTCTCATTTCTTGCACAATGGTTGTTTGGTTATTTCCTATTAATGAAATAATAATGTATATGAACTTGCATGACCTTTATTGTGAATTATAATCTTCCAAACTACTTATTTTGGCTTCTCCGGGAGGTGATGGACAGATGCGAAAAAGAAAAGTTAGTGTATGACTCATGTTGGATGGCAATGTCAATATTACAGATGGTTGCAAAACACTTTCAATGTCATGCATTTATATTTATTTTTTACAATTATATATCAAGTAAAGAACATATTTTGCCAAGTTCTTTTTGGCAGTTTTTTGGCAGAGTCCATAGAAACATGCCTTTGATTTAGATTGTGTCACGAGTCGTTCTCTCTACTAACTGTCAGAATAATCCGAAAGTCAATCATTCCCAGCTTTGATATGAAGGTATGGGGGAGATCAAAAGGGAGTATGTTAGTCAAATAGAGGGCTCTCAGGTGCATATCCTGTTTCTCCATTTGTACGAGTACATTATTTTTTGTAGAACAATAATAACAATCAATACCATAGATTCATAACTATAAATTGCTTATTGCAAATATAGCAATAACAGAAAAGGCAAGATTCTTACCTCCTCCTTGCCAACTTCTACATACATCTCCCTACATGATTCATATAATTGTAGCCAAGGTAAGAAACAACTGTACAAGATAACTTGACAATACTCTTATTGTTATAAACTCTATCCCTCCCCCTATTACAAGTTCGATAACACTACAAGCAAGAGCAAAATTGTATGATCATTTGAAGAAAATAAAAGATGTAGCTTTTAAACTCTGCATAAAGGATTTGTTTTTCTCATTCCAATGCTTCAATGACAATTTTCTTACTAGGAGCACTGAGCACAAATTATTGTATCATTGAACACACTAAATCACCATTTAAAGAAATAATAGTAATGAGAAGCTTAGATGAATTGTCAATTTTCTATTCTTTGACAAGTCTAATAATTCAAGTATTTAAGAATTTTAATTAGTTTATCCTCTCTTAAAATTTTATTGAGGACTCTTTTAGCAAAGAGAAGTCTCATCGACATCGGACCTTATTTAATAATTCTATTCGAGTATTAAAATGAAGATATTTTTTTAGATGTTAATGGAACTCTTTAACATCCTTGCAGACTAATTAAAGAAAGAAAGAGGCAAGGTATTAAGAATGTATTCAGTGCTACTTCAATCAAGTAAGTTTTACTTTTTCTGGTGATTATTTTTATTTTATTATGTAATATGTGGAATATGGATGGAGAGATTTTATCTACACCCTCTTTTTTTTTTGTAGACATCTTAAGATATCCAGCCATTTTTCGAGGAGTTTACTTTAACTATTGTCATGTCATGGGAGATGAAAACTCACCAAATCTTTTTAGTTCGTCTTGACTTTGTATTTGTTTATATTATGCACACTCTATAGAGTTTCACATTCTCATGGATTTGACTCCTTTGTGATTCAAATACATCTGGTATACTCACTAATTAGTACTGTTGGATCCTTGCTCACCTATAGTTATATTGTTGAGTGAGGCAAGTAACTGAGAAAAACAATTAAATTCCAAAAACAGAACAAGAAGGAGCCAACCCATGAAAAAGGGAAAAACATTCAAGTTCCAGAAACAGAACAAGGAGGAGGCCAAATCATGAAAAATGATTGATTTCAAATTCTCTAATTTTCAAGACTTAAGGTACAATTTCACATACCTTTTTCAGGTTTTTGAAATTGTAGGTCTCTTTTTCTTGAAAACAAACCACAATGTTCTATTTTGAATGGTGTTGTAGTAGTATTTAGTAGTTATTCTTGGATAGAAGTTACAGTTTTAGTATTAGATACAAAAAATTTAAAATACTTCACCTGTAGAGTCGACTTTATAGTAGTTCTGGGATTGAGAGACTAATGATGGTTGGGAATGATTTGGTAATATTCTTTCCCTTAATGAGGTATTATGTGTGATTTTGACACACATAATATCTAATGAAGAAGGTTTTACATATTATGTGATTATGCATGTGGGATAGGTTTTGCTTAAAAAAATTGTCGTTCAGATTTTCATTTATTGAATTGATAATCTTAAGTCGAGTAGTAAACTTAAATGAAAGGATACAAACATAGCTATAGCATGCTTTTATCTCTGTCACACACTCAAACTATTAATGTTAGAGTTAAGGTTAATGGCTAAGCGGGTCTAACAGATCTATGTACTCCGTCCCTCTATATTATCATTTTTAGTTTTACTTAGTTGTTCATTATCACTTTATTAGATTCAGAAGCTACCATCTTTGCTGAGCTTTGTAAATCAAATAGCATTCTGTAATATATGATTTTTAGGAGGACAAGAAAAAAAATTGTCCATAATATCTTAAGACTGCTTCCTGTTAAGGATAGTCAAGGAGGAAAACAATGTGATTGAGATGACACATGTAATTTTATTTTTCCCTCTTTTTTTTGTTAAGATAAATGAAAGTCCAGAGATAAATTCTTCCCTCCATATATCATTTTACTTGTCAAAAGAAAAAAGAACTTGTCACCTAAAAATATATCACTTAATGAATTTATATTGAGTAGAGATTTTGGCTCAATTTTGCTAAAAGAGGACTTGAGCAAATGTGTACCTTTATAAGGTGTTCGTAGTGTAGATAAGAACATACATAGCAAGTCAAGTCGGTAAGATGGAAGTTGGCTTTTAAAAGAACTACTTAATTAACTTCTATTTTTATCACCTTGATATAAATATGCAGTTTGTGCAAATAAGAAGTTGATAGACTTAACAAGAACTTGTGCTGATTATTTTTGGTGTGTGCACTTCAAATAATTTGCAGGGAACAACAAATAGTAATGTCTGGGCACAGAAGAGTTAGATATGTACAAAAAGTTGAAAAGTTGATGTTCTCCATAGTACATTGGATAGTCCAGATGTTGACACATTATTAGTAATGTCTGTAAATGCAGAATGTTTCTAACAACTTCGAGCATTCTCCCTTTCTTACTTTTTGATTATTTCGTTTGGGTGCAAATTTGAGTCAATATTTTATGTAGTCTACCTTATCAATGATTTTGCAGATGCTTGAGTGAATACATTTTATTTCCATACTTGATCATCCCTTTCGCTAATTCATATACACAATTTGAATAAAAATTTTCTTTGCAATAAATATAGCTGAATAATTTTCAGCATACTTTATTATTTATCGAGAAAAAATCAACTATGTTGGGCCCGTGCTAAGCACGGGCCATGCCCTTCTAGTTTTTATATTATAAGCGAACAAGGTGGGACGAGCACTGCAGCCGTGTATTGTACCAAGAGTAATGTAAATAGTACATTATAATGGGCCCATCTGTCATAAATATATGACCTACTCTATTAACACGTGTATTGATCTTTCTTTATCAAGAAACACGTATGCTACTAATTGGGTTGGTCTTTTCCATTGGAACACTTAGCAAAAAATCTTTTTGTAAAGTGAACTTATTGATCTTCTTCAGGGAATGATTTATTCCGTCCCTTCAGGTTTAATTTTTTTTCCCACTGGGTATTATATGTTTTCCTGCCAATGTAGAACCTAGCGGACATGGATTTATCTAATTTTATGTTATTTTTGTTTTGCTTTTAGGTCAATTTTTTTGAATTTTCTTTCAATTTGCTGATTTATTTGGTATTTGGGTTGTAATACCGTTGCATGCACTATATTTTAGAGTTCATTGTAATTTGTAGCACTGGTCCTTTTTCTCCTTTTCCTCTCCGACTTGCCTATTTACGAATTTGTATTTAATAATTTCTCATATTCAGGTCTTTGCATTTACTTCAAGGAGAAAGGGGAGAATTGCAAACATGAGATGCCGGAATATAATGGAGCAGAGGCTTGATATTCAAACAATCTATCAATTTTTTTGGAGAAATTATTATATCGTTATACATCAGGTACACCTACCAACCTTAATTCTACCAAATCAAACCAAGAAAATATAGGTTTTCTCCATTTTGATTCGATTTTTGATTTACTGACTATGAATTTCTGATTTGAGTAGAGACTGTAACACTAAATTCCTTATAGGGTGAGTTCACAATTTTGCGGTCTACAGGAGTTACATTCTGCTGCCACAACAACAATTCTTCTATTTTTTTCTTCAACACCCATCCTTTTATCTAACTCTGTTGAAGCTTAATGGAGATAAAATAAATAACAAACTACCTTAAGTTGATGACATGATGGTTAACCTTAAAATGCACATATCTCCTTTTCTGAAAATTGGCATGGACTAACACGAATCAGTAGGCAAGTTGCTAAATTATTTTTTAGCTTTGATGTTATCATAAACAAAGTCGTGTGAGACCATATGAATGGATTGTTGGTGTTCTGTGGTAATAAGAAGTTCTACTTTAAATTTTACGGACTAGCTTCCTGTTACCTTAATCGGACATAGAAGACGTTCTCCATGTTCTAAGGTATGAAACTTACATTTAATATGTCTCTCATATTTCTTGATTTTGGTGTCTCTGCATTATGAGATAATATAATGTATCCCATGAAAATTGACGAGGGTCATAGATGTCTAGCATGTATTGTTTGCATCAGACGTTTTATGTTGAGCTTTAGTGGTGGAATAGCAGTTATATTCTGAATTTATTGCCTTTAAGCTTTCGTGCTCTGGAATTCTGTAGATCAGGTGAACCTCAATAGGGATCCTCTCTTTTTCCGTGACACATTTCTTTTTTTGAGGCGGTCTCTTTTTCTCAATCTGACCATTTATATCTACTGATTGTTGAACCCCCCAAAAAAATAGAAAAATATCTCTTGATTGTGTGCGTCATGTCCAGTAGTTTAACATTTTAGAGCTTCGCCTTTATGCACTCTAAGCTAACATAATATTATGTGTTAATTACTGCCACCGTCTTATGGTTCAGTGGGAGCGTTCTTCGTTTGCCTGCGTGATTATCCCATTTTCTCACATTTGTTTACTTTTTCACCATATTTTTGTTGCTACTTTTATTTTGGTCTCATGTTTTCATATGCATTAGTTAGGATCTGGTGGTTTATACTGATATGATATTGTAGCTTTTTTGGGATGAGGTTCATTATTTTAACTGTAGTTGATTTATATTTTCTGTTAGTAGAATTCAAATAAATTACTAAGTTGAGTTGTAAATTGGAGTTATGGAACTACTGAATCCTGGAACATATATTCCTGTGGAAATATGCTTGCTCTTCAATATATTTTAGGAATATACTAAGATATATGAGATACAAATTCATTACAAATACGTAAAACTCTACGCAAGAACACTAGCCAAATATCAATATTCATGTTTTCAGTAATAGGAATCTCTATATCTAGACAACAAGACACACTTCTCTGTTACGACTACAATTGTTTGGCTCTGCAATTAGTTTCAACAAACCTGCACATTAACTTAAGATGTTATCTTCCAATCACTTAAATATCTCTCAAATTAGAGCTAATCGCTTAAATATCTCTCAAATTAGTAGTTCTTGCCGCTTTGATTCCCCCAAAGAAAACCATTGATGATGCACCACTTCGACAATGTGATGGGAGTGCAGCAAACGAAATCATTATCAAAGCTGGATAGGCTATAGGCCAGGCAAGTTCTTAAGTAATTGAGTCTATTCTCCAGATTCGGGTCCCTTTGGAGGATGTGGAGTAGGCCGGGAAAGATGTAGCAACATTGTATATGGAAGAGCCTATAGGTGAAAACAATATATCTCATAAGCTTAGTTTCTTTAATCATCTGACCAATACATTTGCCTTATCATGTGACCAAGGAAAATATAGAAATTTTTCCTTGTAAGATGATGCTGCCATAACATGATTATACATAATAAGAGTCGCACTATAATATCATCATGTAACTATGTACTTTTTAGGTTTTGTATTATGATTATGATTCTTTACATTTATCTTATGTTTACATTTCTAACACCATCAGGTGTTTGAAGAAGTCCAGCTATTAAAAAGTTAAAATTTCTTTTGCATTGTTGAAACTTGAGTAGAAAATTTTCAATTTTATATTACTTTTAAGTTCTTCCATATTGGTTCCCTTAAGTTAAATTTAGTTATTTTTACAATTGAAAAATGCATATTTTGCTTGCTATTACTAAATAGATTGAGCGTCCGAGAAAAAAAAAAGAAATGAAGAAGAATATGGAAAAGTGATCTTGGCTAAAGGGTATTAACAGGACAAGATTTATAAAGATTTTAATGGTAAGTTGTTTCTAGCATACACAAGGAATCGTCTATATGGTTTATTTTATGCTCTCTATAAATATGAAGGTGTTATGTAGTGGCTAAAGAATGATTTAGTTTTGATGATGTATTGCCGCATCTCTTTATAATATATTAGTCGCCTCTATATTTAATGAAAACTCATTAGATGTTAAAGTATTTGTTAGAACATAAAACCAGTGAACATTAACTCCTACAGTAGTATTATTTTTCGAGTCTTCTAGGCTATTTCACATGTCTTTAAAATGTTCCCTAAGTTTCAATAGTTGTAAGATATTCGATCTAATGAATAAGAAAAGGAAAATAGAGATTTTAATGCATTTTATTCCTAAAAGAAGTTCCTTCTTTCAATTGTGACAGTCTCTTTAAGTACTAATATTATTGACAGAGAGGACAAGGTGAGACAAGTGACTATATTTGATCTCATGATAAATGAGAAGAACTAACAATGAAATTCATTGTAGGACTTCTTAAAATACCTAAGTTATAATATATTAGGGGAAGAAATAGTTTCTCCTTACCTCCTACAACTCAAAGTTACTTTTCAGTGTACTTCATATTTTCTATTTTTTGAGCAATTAAAGTTCCTTTTATTATGAATAATGATTGTTCGAGTTTCTACAGAAGAGAATCAAGTATGAATTATGTTCTCTGCTCTTTGGTTGTTATGACATTTTCAATTCGAATAATTTCACAAGCAAGTTGCCAAAGGTAGTTACACAAATGGATCTGTGATTGTGATTTATGTGAAATGCATTTGCACATTTTTTTAATGAGGATTTACCGAGTCTTCTTCATAGTAGTGTTTGATTTTGAGTAATGTGAACACAATATTAAGGAAGATGATAAAGTTTATACTGTTACCAATTAAGGTTTGCTTAATTTTGCTTCAGGTTCTTTGTTAAAATCTAAGCTTGTGACAGCATTGCAAGGAGGACTTTTGAATGGATGGATTTTTCTTTGCATCAACTATAGAAGATTTATTTAGTTTTCAAGTTCCTCTTTATTTAACTGGAACTACAGTGATTACAAAATTCCTTTTTTTATATGTTATGTATTATGTAATGACAATTAAAATGTTTTTGATACAAGTGTAGATGAATAATGACACGGTAGACAAATCAAAACTCAAAAGTCATTTTTTTTGCATTGGAAATTAAAAAATTGTTCGAAACTACACAAATATATGTGTTGGGCCCGTGCTGGCACGGGCCCAACAATTTAAATAGATTATTTAATTTTTAAGATTTTTTTGTTATGATCTCATAATCACATAAATAATTCAAGCTAAAAGAATTTCACATTGTATTCGGTATATCCAATTGTTGCTCATACCTCTCAAAATCACAACCATGAATATATCCATTCAACATAAATTTACCAGCACATATGTTGTGAATGCTAATATCTAAAAGAGTTGCATCTTCAAATGAGCTAACAACAATTTAACGATGACATATGTTAGACCAAAATAGAAATTTTGAAGAAACTTCACTACCAAGATCATTTTAGCAAAATCTTGTGCTTCAAAAGTTGTATTAAAACCAATACCATTTTATACATACGAAGAACACATATTAGTCAAAGAGAAGTTTTCATGGATTTATATGCCCAAGCAAGTAAAATAATTCAGCTCTGTCATATATTTTTGTACAGAGTCTATATGACATATAGAACGTTTCTTGTTAGTGAAAACTTACAAGATAACAAAAATACAAGATTACAATTGAAAATAAAAATGAAGAAATAAATCTCTTCAGGCTGAGGCGCGGATATCTCGCTCTCTTTAAGGAGATTCAAACCTACTGCAGCAAATGTTTTCACCAGTCCAGCAGTAGTCCTTCTTGACTTGTCCCCTCCAGGATACAACAGCATACTCACAAAATATAACTCAACAACTCTAGACAAGAGTTGAGTCCAAAGCTCCACAAAAAGAACACCTCCCTTCAACTAATAAGAACTCTCTTTTTGACTAACTCTTTCACTCTATATTTTTCTTCTATGTTGTGTGTAACAAACTAAATGAAGTCCACCACTATTTATACTACAAGAAGTCTTCCTAGCAATGAATAAAAAGATAATGGGGTAGTAAATAGTGAAGATAATAATCTTAGGAGTTACATAAGTTACAAAGAATAATGGGGAATAAAGTGTGTGCATCCAATGGCACTAACGGGCAGAATGAAGAATGCCACTAACGGGCAGAATAATGGCACAATAATGTGCACCAAATGAAAATGTCAGAAACGGCACAATCAATGTAATTAAGCCTCCTAATACATTGTTCCCAAGGATAATGCAAAAGAGACTAACGTTCTAGAAATGGAATGTGCATCTTAACTATAATTGTATAATATTAAAATGCTCCAAAACCATCAATCCCCCATTCATTATAATATTAGATAAGAGAGTCTATCAGCTGAAGGAAGACTACTATGCATAATGAAGGTGTGCTCTGCATTGAACCTCCACTTAGTGAAACAATAATTTTTACTCCAGAGTCATAGTGGTCTCAGACTTAAACTATGACTGCTTAAGGGAAATAAAATATCACTGCTCACACATAATAATCAAGGTGTTGACATGAGCTTTAAAGCCAGTACGTTATGGCTATGTGTTATCCCGGTTTCAAGAGTGCTTTTGAGAATAAGCCCAATTCTCATAGGAAGCGACCTACTTCCACACATCACATAGGTGAAATCTGTCGAGAGTGCTCCTGTAAGCTTAACACTCCACCCATACGGGCTACAGAAATTCATTAAGAGTTTTATCAACTCAACCTTAACAAATTACTACAGGAAACAATGCACTCACATCATAGGAAGGGAAATAAAAAGATAGTGCATTTTTCACAACAAGTCATCATATGATTAGTTTTTCCCTTTGAACCCATAGGATCTCTAGTCCCCAGGTTGGGTTTCCTCATATATGACTCACATATTTGTAGGCTTCAATCCCATCCCCCTCGATGTGCTCCAGACCTTTTCTCTTGTTAAGGCCTTAGTAAGAGGATCTGCAAGATTATCACAAGATTTGACATAATCAACATTAATAGTACCAAATAACGGTTTTGAACTCTACCAATCGCAGCGGTGCTATCACAATGAATTAAAATAGGAGGAATTGGTTTTTCAAAATAAGGTATTTGAAATAACAAATCTCTTAACCAATTCGCTTCCTCACTAGCTGAAGCTAAAGCAATTAGTTCAGCCTCCATGGTAGAGTTAGCAATTATAGTTTGCTTTTTTGATCTCCAACAAACAGCACCACCACCTAAAGTAAAGACATAACCAGTGGTAGAACAGGAATCACCTGATAAAGTGTTCCAATCTACATCATAAAAGGCTTCAAGTACAACATGATACTTTTATAGAACAAACCACATTTTTTGTTCCAATTAAATATCTCATAACTCTTGTTAT
>NW_006239415.1:342746-343995 GCF_000226075.1 Solanum tuberosum | reverse complement strand
TTACAATTGAAAATAAAAATGAAGAAATAAATCTCTTCAGGCTGAGGCGCGGATATCTCGCTCTCTTTAAGGAGATTCAAGCCCACTGCAGCAAATGTTTTCACCGGTCCAGCAGTAGTCCTTCTTGACTTGTCCCCTCGAGGATACAACAACCTAATCACAATATATAACTCAACAACTCTGGACAAGAGTTGAGTCCAAAGCTCCACAAAAAGAACACCTCCCTTCAACTAATAAGAACTCTCTTTTTGACTTAACTTTTTCACTCTATATTTTTCTTCTATGTTGTGTTTAACAAACCAAATGAAGTCCACCACTATTTATATTACAAGAAGTCTTCCTAGCAATGAATAAGAAGATAATGTGGTAGTAAATAATGAAGATAATGGTCTTAGGAGTTACATAGGTTACAAAGAATAATGGGGAATAAAGTGTGTGAATCCAATGGCACTAACGGGCAGAATGAAGAATGTCACTAACGGGCAGAATGTAGAGTTGCACAATGGCACAATAATGTGCACCAAATGAAAATGTCAGAAACGGCACAATTAATGTAATTAAGCCTCCTAATACATTGTTCCCAAGGATAACACAAAAGAGACTAACGTTCTGGAAATGGAATGTGCATCTTAACTATAATTGTGTAATATTAAAATGCTCCAAAACCAACATTTCTCTTATTTCCCCCTCATGTTACCATATGCATCTGTTTCTTTTCTCCATTGTCACCAACAATAAAAAAACTCATTAGCTCCCATTAAGGCTGGCAAACGGACAGGACCGGATCAACAGGATCGGTTTTATCGGAATCGGTCCTCGTTACCGGATTTCCTTACCGGAACCGGGTCTTACAGGAATCGGTTTTACCGGAAATTTCCAAAGGTTCCGTCCGGTCCCTTAGTTACCGGATTGGAACCGGTTCTTACCGGATCATTGTGTACCGGTAATTTTATTATTTTTCTTATTAACTTTAATTATTATATAATATTATATTATTAATTAATAAAATTATATTATTAAAAAACTTCAATTTAAAACTTTAAACTTTAAAGTTTCAATTGAATTTAAGTTTAAACTTTAAACTTTAAAGTTTAAAATTGACTTTAAATTTTAAAGTTTATAACTTTATATTGAATTTAAAGTTTAAAATTGACTTTAAAGTTTAAAGTTTAAAGTTTATATTGAATTTAAAGTTTAAACCTTAAAATTCAATTTTATATTAAAGTTTAAACTAATATTAAAATAGTTG
>NW_006239415.1:331450-340769 GCF_000226075.1 Solanum tuberosum | reverse complement strand
AGTTTTTTCCTCATTTTGTACCAAAAATTTCCATACTAAAGATCTTTTAACACGTACAACGGTCTTTGAAAAAGTAGGTAAAGAGGGGACTTCATCTTGTTCCGGTAATTCGGTAGCCGGACTAGTAGGGGTAGGGGTTTCATCATCTTCCTCATTTGTTTCTACTTCCTCATCTAATTCTTCCTCAAAATTAGTAAAACATCTATTTAAAGTTTCATGATCTACTTCATTTTCGGAATTAAATTCAATAGGTCGTGAGTCTCGTGTAAAAGAAGTTTCATCAACATGAGTATAATCATTAGTATTAATTCTAAATCTAGGAGGTGACAAATTTTTAAAATTAGAACTACTTCCTCCTCCCATATTTTTTTTTTCCGACATTGGTTTTTTCTTTCCGACATTGGTCTTTTACCACTATATTTTTCAAAATTCATGTTCAAGTTTAAAATAATTAATATTATGAAAAACAAGCAAAGATAATATAACAAAAAAATAAAATAACTTAATTAATAAACAAATAAAAAATTAAAGTTGGAACGAATGTACCGAACGTCTACGTAAAAGTAGACGTATAACCAAAGCCGGAATTGAGAGATGCCAATTGAAGCTTCCGATTTACTTCAAATAAATCTCCGAAATTCGAACTCCAAGTCAATATCACAAAATAATAATTATGAATTTATGAGATATTGAAAATTAAGAGATTTTATAAGATATTAATGAAATAGTTTGTGAATTTGTGATTTAAATGAAAAAATATGAGTATATTTATAGTGTTAAGGGGTAGAGAGGGGTGGGGGGCTGTTTGGAGCCGTTTTGGGCCCCAGCCCAACGGCTAAAAGGGCCCAACGGCTCCTTAACGTTCACATTTTTAAAAAAAAAATAAAAAAAATAAAATTAAATTGACCGTTGAACCGGACCGAAACCGATTCTTACCGGACCGGATCAACCGGATAAAAGTCCGGATTCCGTTTCGGTACCGGTTCCGGTTCCTTACCGGTTCAACCGGTACCGGTCTTACCGGTACGGGAACCGAACCGGACAAAAACCGATCCGTTTGCCAGCCTTAGCTCCCATGCATAGAAAAATACCAACAAATCATAAATAAGAAACAGAGGAAAAGATATGGTTATGCACATAATCACAAAGAAGACATTGGGAAGTACACATGTCCAAACTTAGCTTGGTAAAAAAATATATAAAAAGTTAACTTCCATTACAACACAAACTTGCAAATATCAATATCATCTAAAATCCTCAATCTAGAACCTTGGTAAATGTATAAAACCCAAACTAATAGTCCATGTGAATATCTTAAATGGATCCATGATCCAAGTCCAGAGTGCCGAGCTCGGTTAGTGATGAACTGACTCCTAAATTAGCCAAGGAATAGGCATGCTAGTTCAAAGAATTTACTAACTGAGCAAATTTAGCATCAAGTTATATAGTAATACCTCAGAGGAGCATGTAGAACATCTACGTAAAATCTTTCAACTACTTAATTTTACATCAAGATGGGTAAGTGTTCGTTTGATAAGAATAGCCCACTCTCACCACCCAATAGGTTCCAAGCTCCAACAAACTGAAAGTCTCATAAGTTATAAGAATTCTTAATTCCACGAGAGTTGCAACATAAAAAGAGATAAAAATGAAAAATTAAGAAACAAGTGTTAAAGAGTATTCAGATGATAAATGATAACCAACATAGCAGTTTATTTTTATAGTTGAAAACTCCTAAGCAATAAGTTCTTTCGAATTCTCTTTCAGATTTTGACCAACATAAAAATCAAAATTTCATAAAAAAGAAAAAAATAGATTCGGAAGATTCATAAATAAGAACTCTCATATTGTTTTTCCCCTTTCTTACTACCCATATCTATATGCCCAAATAAAATCTGAAGAAAGAATTGAAGGCGAAGAGGAAAGAACAACTAGAAAAAGGACATACCTTAATGTTGCAACAACACACTAAGAAAGTAGAAGAGACTTCAATGTAGAATGAGAATCGAGCTAGTTGGACGCCACAAACAAAAGTAATTATTTCCTGAATATTAAATTGAATGGAGTACAAAATCAATTTTAACTATTCCTATAATTAGAACTTCTGCAACTATAAGTATGAAGACAATAACTTTGTTCTCTCTAATTTTTCTTGAACGAATTTCCGCAAGAAAGATGATGAGTGGTAGCTCTTAGTGCAACAATTCTTTGCAGATCTGATAAAGGCCAAAAAGAATGGCAAAAAAAATAATCGAGATGATGAGTAGCAATTTGGTTTTTGACCGAGAGAGGAAGAAGAATGGAGAATTTGTAGAGATACAAAGACCAATTAAGGTGATGCGGTGGCTTTTCCGTGTTTAGGGCAATGACACGTTTGACCTACAAAGTCTAAAATATACTCAAACAAATATAAATTTCCCTTAAACAGATATGTTGATACCCATTTCTAACTGACACCTCTAATATAGTAGAATAAATATATATATATATATATATATACACTTATGTACTAATCTAAAAAATATATGAATTGCCTAAATGAAACTTTGAAATTATCATATAAAAAATATTTCCAATTGATAAATAAAAAGGAAACAAAAGTATTACCCACTTCATATAATTTTAACATCTATCATCAATAAATCAAGGTTATATAAAACTGAAAATGAAAAAAAATAAAAGTATTACTCCACCCTACTTAAGTTCAACTTTTGCTGCCCATAAATTAGACACAGTTAATATATGGTTGAAATATATATAGGTGAAAAGGTTTATAACTGATTTGAGATATAATGTTTAATGTAAAATTATGTTTTTTGAATTCTTCAACGTAGCATTGCAGGCTCAAAATTGAAAAATGCCAAGAGAAGTGAAATTTTTTGTAATTGATATGTCCTTATGCTATTGTGTTCTGGGATTATAAATATGATTGAGAGATCAATAGGAGCAGATTTTAATGAGAAGTACAATTAGTTAATTTTTTATCTTTAAATATAGATATAACTGTAGAACCCATTAAGATATTAAAATTTATTAAAGCTTTTGAATTTCTTGAACTAACATATGACATGGTATTTGTTTTACATTTAAAATTGTCATAGTGCAACTAATGAGTTTCTTGACCTAAAACATAAAATAGATTCACATTTAATATTAAGACATTTCATGATTACAACCAACTCTTACAATTCTTCAGCAACAGTTTCACAATTGTGCTTTAATATTTCTTGAACAAAGTGTTTATTATATTTTAAATTTATGAAAATTAAATAAGAGAAAAAAAAGGAAAACATTAAAAAAAATGAGAAGATAAATATGTTATTATTTAATTTTGAAATTGATAAAGATTCTATAATAGTTGAATTTAGTATAAGGGTAAAATGGTAATCCAACTTTGAGGTTAGATCTTTCCACTTTATATATATATGGGCACGCACGTTGCGTGTGTTGCCCTTACCGGTGAGCATAAGTATTTTCCAAATATCACATAAATATGATAAATATATTCAAAAATCACATAAAAATCAATGACATCCCATATCTAAAGTGTTTAACTTTTAAGATTCTTAATTAATACTAAATTAATTTTATTTTGGATTTATGAGTTAAAATTTTATATGAATTTGTCAAATTTTAGTAGTTTTTATATAAATGTTATATTATGTTTTGAGCCAAAAAAACAATTAAGTTAATTAAATCCGTAGATTACACACTTAATCTGCTCATATCATCAATTCACCCTTGTCCTAGCACCAAATCTATATTACATTTCTAAGAAAAACTTTATTTGTTGTGTTTTCTTTACTCATCGTAATTATAAATATTTTTTAGTTAAAAAGGAAAATCAACCTTTCATTTATATTTTATAAAACTGTTTTGATGAAATTGTACTTGAGAAACAAAAAGGCATGCTAATAAATAATATTACGACATGTGAGTGATGAGTAATATAAATTTTAAAGGAGAAAGGGAGGTATAATTTATGGATCAAATAACTAAAATTAAAGCTAAGAAAGTTAATATAATTTCACGAGAAAAATAACCAAAATATCCTGTTAAAATGTATGAAAGTTGTATTAAAATATGAGATTTTATTCATTCCTTTCTTTCTTAACATGAGTTTAAAATATGAAATTTCATTAAAAAGAAATTGAATTCAGAAAAGACAGTTAAGCCAAATAGATAATGAATATCAAATTGATCAACATGTCATAGCTTATAAATACATTTTTTATTTTTATTGGGTTATGTCAATTAATCTCAAAACTCAATACTTAATTAGATTTACACAAAAATAAATCACATGAATCTGCCATATGAAAATTCAATAAATTTAGCCTACTATTGACAAAACAAAAAAAGAAAACCCAGAACCACATATAGCAAATTATTCAAGAAAAAGAATTGTGCCAGCAAAAAAAGAAGAAAAAATATGTTAGAAGGAAATGTGACTTACTCCGTTTGTAAAGAGATGCCAGTTTCTTTAGAAGATTATTAATGAATAATTGTATTTTTAATGTATGATATGACTAGTTAACTAAATCGCGCTTCGCGCGGTCATATTTTTCTTTGATAAAGAAAATTAAGAAATTGTAATACTAAAATATATATATGAAAAAATCAAACATAAAATAACAATAAAAGAAAAAACAATAGAATTAAATTAGTTTCAAGAAAAATAAGAAGAGAATTATATTTTTTTCTTGGAACAATACAAAGACATATTTCTTTATGCACCAATTTATATACGTTGATATCTTATTTTTGGATTTTTTTTAATTATTTATGTTATTTCACTAATAATTTCCTTTATATAATACCATTTACATTTATATATTTATTTGACTATATAAATTTAGAGTTCATGTAATTTTTCTTGCTTATAATTTAAATTTCACAATTATTACTTTAAAATATGAGCATATCAATTTGTTTAATTGATAAAATTAATAGCTTAAACTTTTTTTTTATATATCTACACAAAACTTTCATATGAAAGGCATAAAAAATAAATACACAGGAGAGCTCAAATATCAATTTTGTATAGAAACTGAATAAATTATGTAATCCAAACACAACATAAAGATGAAGAAGTTAAAAGCGAATATCAATAGTTTCATATATCAATATGTGGAGGAGTTTTGATTTTCAATAAAGAATATGAAAATTTTGGACAATAAATGATAATAATTGTGAGTTTTATTCTTATAAACTAATAAAATAAATAAGAAAATAGGAAAAATTATCTTTTTTGGCTGGTGCAATATTTTTTTACTGTCAACTTTAATCATGGGTTCATCATGAAACGTAACAATTAGAAATGGATGTTAGAATTTTTTGGAGAGTTACGCCTTTCCATTTTTAAAATTTATTTACTGAGCAATTATTTTATTCTTTAATTGATTAATTATGTAAATATTTTTTAGATTATTGAAAATTAGATATAAATTTTTTTTAGACAAATCTCATAATTAGGAGAGTTAAAGGGATGGTTTAACTTTTTTCAAGCTATTTGAAATGATATTTCATTAGACTACTCTAATTTAATAAATTTTCTGTAAAGATCGGGTTCCGTCGTTATAGAAAAGTCAACGGAGAAAATTTTTGGGCCGAAAAACTTTTTAGTAGTAACTTGAGATTTCCCAACCTAGTCCAGATTTGGACGAAATTGGAATCCGTGAGGTCTAGGGAAATCTGGTATCGATTGGGTGATCTAATTATGAATTTGATCACATGAGTAAATAGATAAGTCGTTAAGGAAGCCGTACGCCTTTACAGAATTTAATTCGGGTGAGTAGAACTCCCGAAACTGATCCTCGCGTGAGCGGGTAATTTCTGAGTGTCGTTGGTTGAAGGTGTGTTGTGAAATGGGATATTGGAATTATTAAATTAGCTTACTGTTTCGTGCAAGACACTACGGCGGGAATTTGTGTTGCCAGGGCGGGGCCGCTACAGCGGGGTGGTACCGCTGTGACAGGGCAGACGCGACTTAAAGTCAAAAATAAACCCCAAAACATCTTTATTTTGCAATTTTCGAACTTAAGAGCTAAGGAACGAACCCAGGGTTTTTCTTGACAGGTTTCCACCATTCTTGAGCCTAAAGGTAAGATTTTCACTCCCCGAATACATTTTTCGATTCGTCAAACGTAATCTAATGGGTAATTATCGATGGGGAAGAGTTTTGATATGAGAATTATGGTGAAAAAAGCTCTAATTTGGATAGTGGGATCATGAGTTTGATCTAGGGTTAATAGGATTGTTAGTAATCCGAGTAATTAGTGATTGTTTATTGATTTCCATCTTATTTTGATTGTTGTAGACCAAGAACAAGCGGAAAGAATCCGGAAAGAGAAGAATCAAGTTTCTTAGGGGATTCAAGCTTTGTTCGAGGTAGATAATGGTTGTGATTCTATGATTGTGTGATATATGTTTGTTCTTGCTTCATTATGATACATATATGTATGTGAATGTTGCATTATTGATCACATTAATTGTAAATGGGATAGATGAATGATGAATGATGAATGCCATGAATTATGACTTGATTGTATGATTATGAGAATGTACTTTGTGATTGTGATTGTGGCTTGTTGAATGGATCGGGTGTTGTGTTCCGACACACTAACTTGGATCGATTGCCACGTTCTGACATAGTTATGGGATCGGTTGCCACGTTTCGGCTTAATCATTGGATCGGGTACCACGTTCCGGTATGCTAGCAGTTTGGGTTTGGGTTTGGGTTTGGGTTCCATAAGAGGACCAATGACTTGATATAACTGTGATATTTGAGAATTGTGAAATTATTCGTTGTTTGTAAATGTTGATTATATATGCATGTTATTATTATGTTGTATTGACTTATGCATGTTGCACTTAGTAGGATAGCCGCGTGATCGTACCAGTACACTGTGGTTGTGTACTGATATTGCACTTGCTCTTTCTTTGTTGAGTACAGGGCATCTTCAAGCGGGGGCGGCTATTGACAGACCTCGCTTAGAAGATCACTGATCATTCGAATTCAAGGGCGAGTCAGTTCTTCCGGACTGCCATAAGTTCTCTTTCTGTCTATGTCCACATATCGGACTTAGACTTTCAAGTTAGTTATTAGTATATTAGTTTGGGGTTGTAACCCTTCTTGTTTGGACTTTTGGTACATTGACTTTCAGGTTCTAGGTGTTACTTCTGCATTTGTTTAGTTGTTAGAATTTTGTTTGGAGTTTATGGGAACTCCTAGTTCTTTCCTTAGCATTTAACTCGCTTCCGTAACTTAAATGCCTTAGTATTTTGATTGAGTTGGTTAGCTTATTAGTATAAATGGTTCTCCCACTAGAGGGTTAGTATGTGTGTCAATCACGATGGTTTGGGTCGTGACAAAGTTAGTATCAGAGCCTAGGTTCATTCATCTCGATGTATCAAAACAAGCCTAGTAGAGTCTTACGGAACGGTACAGAGACGCTTGTACTTTTCTTCGAGAGGCTATATGACTTTAGGAAATCTCTCTACTTTCTTTTGTCTCATTTCGTGCTATAACTTGATTCCAATTGGTATCGGCGATTCAAATTGGTATTTAACATCCTTCACTCTTCTGCCCGCAGATGGTTAATACTCGATTCAACGGCATCAGGCCCGCATCTCCCGTCAATGCTCCAGCTGAGGAATCTGCAGCAAATGGTCACGGTCGAGGTAGGGGCAGAGGCCTAAAAAGGGCTGCGCCTACTAGGGATGGAGCACCGGTTGGAGATGCTCCTAGAAATGAGGCCCCTCTTGCACACCATGAAGAGGTAGAGGAGAATGTGGAGGTTGAGGAAGAGGAGAATGTTGGGCAAGAGGAAGAGGTGAATGCTGAGACTACATGTATTCCTCATTTGGACCCAGCGTTAGCTCAAAATATTATGTCGTTCTTGAAAGGATTGGTTCGTCCTGGAGTGCTTCTTTCTGTTCAAGCAACTTAGTTTCTCGCCCATCCCTCTATTGCTAACACAGCCCTCAAGGTGGGTGGAACTAGAGGTACTGATGCTTTCTTCCGTCCTTTGTTAGGTTCTTTTATGACTGGTAATGAGCATGAAATGTTGACTTAGTTTCTGAAGCTAAAGCCTCATGTATTTCTGGGTTCTGAGAGTGAGGATGCTTATGAGTTTATTTTAGACTGCTATGAGAGGCTTCATAAGTTAGGAATTGTCCATCAGCATGAAGTAGAGCTCGTGACCTTCCAGCTTCACGGTGAGGCAAAACAGTGGTTGAGAGCTTACATGGAATGCATATCTTCAACTTTACCCCCACTCTCTTAGACTCAGTTTCATGCTCTGTTCTTAGAAAATTATGTGCCCCGGACTTTGAGAGATCGCAAGAAGGATGAGTTCATGGTTTTGGAGCAAGGTGGTATGTCTGTGGTAACTTATGAGGCCAAGTTCCCTGTCTTGTCTAAGATATACTACTCAATTGGTGACTACTAAGGAGGGGAGGATCCGTTTATTTATTTGGGGACTAAATTCTGAGTTGCAGGTGTTATCTGTTCATATGACCTCTGCAGGGAGGAGCTTTAATGAGGTAACAGACTTTGTGAAGAAAGTGGAGGGGGTGAGGCGAGACGGTCAGGCTAAGACATTGGCTAAAAGGGCTAAGAACTCGGGTAACTTTCAAGGTTCTTACTCCAAGGGGTCAGGGAGACCAACATTTGCAGCCAGGACAATCCAGTCTGCTATGCCCACCTCTATAGGTAATTACTCGGGAACTCCACCTCATAATTTGATTCAGGATAGCCAGAGAGCCGCACCTTCGGCGGGCAACATGTCATATTTTGATCGTACATGTTACAATTGTGGAGAACCTGTGCATATGAGGAGAGATTGTCCCCACCCGCGCATGTCAGATTCTATGCAGCAGTAGTCTAGAGTAGTAGTACCCGCAGAAAATGGTAATAATGGTCGAAGACATCCACAAGGTGGGCGAGGAGGTAATCAGCGAGGTCGTGAAGGTAGAGAAAATGGTAACGCAGGCAGAGGTGCAGTACAGCCAGGCAGGGAAGTAGCTCGTCAAGATGATAGGGCTCAATGTTATGTCTTTCCGAGCAAGAGTGAGACAGAGACGTTTGATGCAATGATCACATGTACTATTCTTGTCTGTGACTGGATGGCTAATGTGTTATTTGATCCGGGTTCTCCTTATTCTTAAGTATCCGTGAGATTTGCCTCAGAATTTTCTATGAATTTTGATATAATTGATGCCTCTATCCATGTTTTTATCCCAGTTGGAAAGTCTGTCATTGTCACCCATGTCTATGGTGCTTGTCCTATTTTGTTTATGGGTTATCAGACTTGGG
>NW_006239415.1:331142-331353 GCF_000226075.1 Solanum tuberosum | reverse complement strand
GGTTGTTTGGCTTATTTGGCTCATATTCGGGATGTTGAGGTCGGATCTCCATCTATTGAGTCTATTCCTGTGGTGTCAGAATTTAGAGAAGTGTTTCCTAATGATTTGCATGGTATGCCTCCGGATAGAGATATAGATTTCTTCATTGATTTAGAACCTGGTACTCGTCCCATTTTATCCCTCCAATATCGCATGGCTCCGGCAGAATTAA
>NW_006239415.1:329276-330962 GCF_000226075.1 Solanum tuberosum | reverse complement strand
TCACTATTCGAAACAAGTATCCTTTGCCTCGAATAGATGATCTTTTTGACCAATTGCAAGGTGCATCAGTTTTATCTAAGATTGATCTATGGTTTGGCTACCATCAATTGAAAATTAGGCCTGAGGATGTGCCTAAGATGGAGTTTAGAACCCGCTATGGAGACTATGAGTTCCTAGTTATGTCTTTTGGTTTGGCTTATGCGCCAGCAGCTTTCATGAGTTTAATGAATGGGGTGTTCAAGTCATTTCTTGACTCGTTTGTTATAGTCTTTATTGATGACATTTTGGTCTATTCGAAAAGTAAGGAAGAGCATGCCGACCATCTTCGTATTGTTCTGGGTGTTCTTGGGAAACAAAGGTTGTATGCAAAATTTTCTAAGTGTGAATTGTGCATGGTTGACTTCGATTGCATTTTTAGGGCATGTAGTTTCAAAAGAAGGGGTAATGGTAGATCCTCAACAGATTAAGGCGGTTAAGAATTGGAATCGGCCTAGCTCTATGATGGAAGTTAGGAGTTTTGTGGGGCTCACTAGCTAATAATTGTCGATTCGTGAAGAGCTTTGCTTCTATTGTCACTCACTTGATAAATTTGACCAAAAAGGAGATACCATTTGAATGGACTGAAAAATGTGAGGAAAGCTTCCAAAAGCTCAAGACTCTCTTGACCATTGCACCTATTCTAGCATTACCGGTCGAAGGTAAATATTTTATTATTTATTGTGATGCTTCACATTCTAGTTTGGGTGTTGTGTTGATGCAGGATAAGAATGTTATAACTTATGCATCGCGTAAATTGAAGGTGCATGAGAGGAATTACCCAACACATGATTTGGGGTTAGCAGCGGTAGTGTTCGCTCTTAAGATCTGGCAACATTATCTCTATAGGGTCAATTGTGAAGTGTTTACTGATTATCGTAGTTTGCAGCATGTGTTCACTCAAAAGGATCTGAATTTGAGACAGCGAAGGTGGATGGAATTACTCAAAGATTATGATGTGACCATTCAATACCATCTGGGTAAGGCTAATGTGGTGGAAGACGCTTTGAGTCGAAAAACGGTGAGTATGGGTAGTTTAGCTGGCTTGAGTGTATCCAAGCGACCCTTGGCTAAGGAAATTCAGACCTTGGAGTCTAAGTTCATGCACTTGGGCATCTTAGAGAGAGGTGGGGTGTTAGCTAGCATTGAAGTTAGGGCCAAGTTCATTGAGGAGATCAAGGCCAAACAATTTGAGGATGAAAATTTGAATGAACTTAAGAAGAAGACTGTGATTGGTAAGGCACAACAGACCACTCTTGATGCGGAAGGAGTGCTCAGTTTTAAAGGAAGGATTTGTGTCCCTCGAGTTGATGACGTAATTCAGAAATTGTTGATAGAATCTCATGGTTCGCGATATTCCATTCATCCAGGTGTGACCAATATGTACCGAGATTTGAAGCAAATTTATTGGTGGCCGGGCATAAAGAAGGATATATCGGAGTTTGTGGCTAAGTGTCAAAATTTCTAACAAGTAAAGTATGAACATCAAAGGCCTACAGGTTTGCTTCAGAGAATGTCAATTTCGGAATGGAAGTGCGAAATGATAGCCATGGATTTTGTGGTTGGTCTTCCCAAGACCTTGGGGAGGTTTTATTCTATTTGGGTAGTGGTTGACATATTGACTAAATCAGCCCATTTTATTCTGGTAAC
>NW_006239415.1:316305-328522 GCF_000226075.1 Solanum tuberosum | reverse complement strand
CATTTTATTCTGGTAAGAATAGATTATAATGCTGAACAATTGGCTAAAGTTTATGTGAAAGAGATAGTGAGGTTGCATGGGGTGCACTTTTCTATCATCTCAGACCGTGGTACCCAATTCACATCAGAGTTGTGGAGGAAGTTGCATGATGAATTGGGCACATAACTCATTTTTAGTACTTCCTTCCATTCATAGACGGACGGGCAGTCCGAAAGGACTATTCAAGTGTTAGAAGACATGTTGAGGGCATGTGTGATTATTTTGGAGGGCATTGGGATAAGTTCTTACCTTTATGTGAATTCTCCTATAATAATATTTATCACTCCAGCATAGATATAGCACCATTTGAGGCACTTTATGGGAGGGGATGTAGATCACTCATAGGATGGTTTGAGATTGGAGATGTGAAACCTTTGGGGGATGATTTAGTGAAGGATGCTCAAGATAAGGTGAGGAGTATTCAAGCTAAACTTCTAACAGCCCAAAGTAGACAGAAGAATTATGTCGATCATAAGGTAAGAGACATGACATTTCATACTGGTGAGAATGTTCTTCTTAAGGTGTCACCCATGAAACGGGTGATAAGATTTGGTAAGAAAGGCAAGCTAAGTCCACAATACATTGGTCCCTTTGAGGTTCTTGAATGTGTAGGGCCAGTGGCGTATAGATTAGCCTTACCTCCTAACCTATCAGGAGTTCATCTGGTTCTATGTTGAAGAGATATCATGGTGACGAAGATTATATCATTAATTGGGACTCAATTGTGTTAGACAAAGACCTCCAATATGAGGAGGAACCGATTGCAATTCTTGATCGTGATGTGCGTAAGCTGAGGAACAAGGAGATTAAATCCGTAAAAGTTCAATGGAAGCATCGTCCAATTGAGGAAGCTACTTGGGAAACCGAGAGGGACATGCGAGACAAGTATCCCCAATTGTTTGTTGATTCAGGTAATACTCCATTCTTTCTTTAGCCTATTTTTCCTAACTTTGTCACTCGGGGAAGAGTGATGGGTAAATGAGTATCTATTGTAACGAGCGGGTTCCGTCGTTATAGAAAAGCCAACGGGGAAAATTTTTGGGCCGAAAAACTTTTTAGTAGTAACTTGAGATTTCTCAACCTAGTCCAGATTTGGACAAAATCGGAGTCTGTGAGGTCTAGGAAAATCAGGTAGTAATTGGGTGATCTAATTATGAATTCGATCACATGAGTAGATAGATAAGTCGTAAAGGAACCTGTACGATTTTACGAAATTAAATTCGGGTGAGTAGAACTCCCGAAACTGATCCTAGCGTGAGCGGATAGTTTTTGAGTGTCGTTAGTTGGAGGTGTGTTGTGAAATGGGAGTATTGAAATTATTTAATTAGCTCACTGTTCTGTGCAAGCCGCTACGACGGGAATTTATGTCGCCAGGGCGGGGCCGCTACAGCGGGGTAGTACCGCTGTGGCGGGGCAGACACGACTTAAAGTCGGAAATAAACCCCAAAATGTCTTTATAATGCAATTTTCGAACTTGAGAGCTAAGGAACAAACCCAGGGTTTTTCTTGACAGTTTTTCACCATTCTTGAGGCTAAAAGTAAGATTTTCACACCCTAAATCCGTTTTTTGGATCCGTAGAATGTAATCTAATGAGTAATTATCGATGGAGAAGAGTTTTGATCGGAGAATTATGGTGGAAAAATCCCTAATTTGGATATTGAGATCATGGATTTGATCTAGGGTTGATTGGATTGTTAGTAATTCGAGTAATTAGTGATTGTTTATTGATTTCCATGTTATTTTGATTGTTGTAGACCAAGAACAAGCGGAAAGAATTCGAAAAGTAAAGAATCAAGTTTCTTAGGGGATTCAGGCTTTGTTCGAGGTAGGTGATGGTTGTGATTCTATGATTGTGTAATGTATGTTTTTTCTTGCTTCATTATGATACATGTATGCATGAGAATGTTGCATTATTGATCACATTAATTGTAAATGAGGATAGATGAATGATGAATGCCATGAATCATGACTTGATTGTATGATTATGAGAATGTACTTTGTGATTGTAATTGTGGCTTGCTGAATGGATCGAGTGTTGCGTTCCGACACTCTAACTTGGATTAGTTGCCACGTTCCGACATAGTTATGGGATCGGTTGCCACGTTCCGGCATAATCATTGGATCGGGTACCACGTTCCGGTATGCTAACAGTTTGGGTTTGGGTTCCATGAGAAAACCAATGACTTGATATAACTGTGATATTTGAGAATTGTGGAATTATTCGTTGTTCGTAAATGTTGATGATATTGTATATATTTAGTGTATGCATGTTATTATTATGTTGTATTGACTTATGTATGTTGCACTTAGTGGGATAGCCGCGTGATCCTACCAGTACAATGTGGTTGTGTACTGATACTGCACTTGTTCTTTCTTTGTAGAGTACAGCGCATCTTCAGGCGAGGGCGGCTATTGATAGACCTCGCTTAGAAGATCATTGATAGTTCGAATTCAAGGGTGATCCAGTTCTTCCGAGCTTCCATGAGTTCTCTTTCTGTCAATGTCCATATTTCGGACTTAGACTTTCTAGTTAGTTATTAGTACATTAGTTTGGGGTTGTAGCCCTTCTTGTTTAGACTTTTGGTTTATTGTTAGAGTTTTGGTACATTAACTTTCAGGTTCTAGGTGTTACTTCCGCATTTTTGTTTAGTTGTTAGACTATTGTTTTGGAGTTTATGGGAACTTCCTATTTCTTTCCTTAGCATTTAACTTGCTTTAGTTGATAGACTTTTGTTTGGAGTTTATGGGAACTCCCTAGTTCTTTCCTTAGCATTTAACTTGCTTCCGTAACTTAAATGCCTTAGTATTTTGATTGAGTTGGTTAGCTTATTAGTATAAATGGTTCTCCCACCGGAGGGTTAGTGTGTGTCAATCACGATAGTCTGGGTCGTGACAAAGTTGATATCAGAGCCTAGGTTCGTTGATCTCGATGTACCAAAATGAGTCTAGCAGAGTCTTGTGGAACGGTACAGAGACGTCTGTACTTTTCTTCTAGAGGATATAGGACTTTAGGAAATCTCTCTACTTTCTGTTGTCTCCTTTTGTGCTATAACTTGATTCCAATTCCAATTGGTATCTGGCGATTCAAATTGGTATCTAACCTCCTTTACTATTTCATATAAATAATGTCGTATTTAGAATGCTACTAATCTTAGTGTTGTATTTAGAAATGCACTTCGGCATACAAATAAACAGTAACATCAAGTACATAATGTTCGTTTTAGAATGTTGCAAAAAATTATCATAATAAAAATTCAGAAGAACTAACCATAATTTAACCTAATGAATTATGTTTGTACAAGTATAGTCATATAAAAGAAAAAGAAAAATAAATCTTTATAATTTAAGTTCTTCAATAAAGTACATAAATGAAATATAGAGAATAGGAAAGAAAAACTAAAAAGATCAAATTACAATAATAATAATTTTACTGTAAGACTCTACATTATCTTCTTCCAAAATTCACAATTTTCTCTACTTTTGTATCTTCCTCAAGTTTCTTCTTCATCCTACAAGCACAAATAGTATATTACGAAATTGTTAGTTACTCCATTATTTTATTTGGATTGAGTTTATTCAGTTTAGTTTCAATGATTAGTTAAATTGACTAAACAAAATACATAACATCACATAAATTATTAAAGTAAAAAATATAATTTAAAAAATTAAAAGAAGCATTTTTCCCCATAGATTCTTTACGGCTTTGTTGAAAGCAACCATATGATGTGATGATTAGCATTTCTTCCTCACCCTAATGTATGATATGGTGATGGAGAAGTGAAAGAGTAACTTTGAATGAAATTTTTCTTGCTACAAAATATAGATTTTATATAGAAAAAGAGGAGGAATACCATAAGGTGTCATAAACTAATAAATTTAATTTTGGGGGTTATGAAGATTAAAAATAAAGAGTTATGAATATTATTAAGATTATAAGTTGAAGAGGTGTAAGTTATTGGTAGTTATTTCTTATTTTATTAAAGATATTAAATATATATTATAGTGGTAGGTGAAAAGTTGAGTAATTGAATGTGAAGACTTTTTGAGATATTAAAAATAAAATAATTAAATAATGAAGGAAAAAATGGTTAAAAAAAAAAGAAGAGAAAAAGATAAATATGAATGGAGACCATAGAGAGGTGTCACATCACCTACTCTATGTTTCTCCTTTATATAGATATATAGATTACTATTAATTATTTTACTAATTAAATATTTATAACATTTTTATTTAGTATAGGATTAAAATAGTAATCCAACATTACATTTTGATGCTTCCCACTTTTAATAATAATAATAATATAATATAATATATGATGATGTTATTTTGAAGTAATAAGTAGAAACTTTAGTAGGCGTTTGGGACATGTGATATAAAAGCGTGATATGAAATCATGAGATAAAATCAGCGTTTAGATATGTGATTTCATGCTGATTTCATATCATAAGATGAAATCTCAAATTCTTCAAAAATCACAATTTGGGGATTTCAAATTATGATTTGGGATTTTTCAAATACAAAAATTGACCACAAGTTTATAATTTGTGAAAATTACCTCACATATATATCTACTAACCATTTATTTCATATGTAAATAAATTTTTTAATTCATATCATTATTTTTTTAACTATTTATTTCTCATGTAATGATCATTCTCACTAAACCTAAGTAAGATCAAGGGTTAGTGCTTAAAATTTGAGGGGTATACTAACGTTCATTTTAACATTAAATTGCAAGATTAAAGGTCAGCCAAGTAATATTTTATATTTAAGGGAAATATTGAGGTTCATCATCCTTATTGATCAGCTAAAGAGAAAGTGCATATCCAATATTTCTCACATATCTAGATTTGTTTTTCTCATTTTTTATTTATTCTCTTCTTATAGTTAGCAGTTAATATTATTATACTTACAAGTTTAAGTACACTCAGTTATTGACATTGAAGCTTGTAAATGCTTGAAAAAGAAAAGTCCTACTTTCATAGTTAGTTTACACATTTCGGCTTACAAATTTTACCAAACACTCATGAATGTCACCCTTGATTTTCTGTTTCATTTGTCACTATTAATCTATCAACTTCACCATCACATGTTCATATACTTCTTCCATGACAGATGCTATTGTGAATTTATTCTATTAACACCTTTTTTTCTTTAATTTTCGTTACAATCTATTGAATATTTTATTTTTCAGTCACTACTAGAAATAAGCTATTTATCGACTATAACTGTCGACTACAAATATGTGATCGGAAATCTGGATGATTTTTCGACTACTATAATCGGTACATTAAAATTTATGTTCTTTTAATTATTTTAAAATTTTATCGACAATGATTTCGATTACTGAAGTCGTAAATTTTATGAAATAAAGTCAACAAAATAATTGACTATTTTTTCGATTACAGTAGTCGGCAACTTGTTAAAATAATTAAAAAATATTTTTAATTGGCGACTACTGTAGTCGGGCATTTTACAATATTTTTTTCGATTATGGTAAAGTAATAGTGAAGGTCCCCAATTCGATCCTAGGCATCAACAATTTATTTTGTAAATATTTTTTTTAGTTAATAAATTCTGACCCATTAATTAAAAAAGAGAATTACTCTAAAAGAATTTTCACATTCTGACCCATTGGTAAAGTAAGGGGTCGTTTGGTGTAATGGATAAGGGAAAATAGTCATGGGATAACTTTTTAGTGCCTCTTTATTTCTTGTTTGGTTACAAAGTATGGGATAACTTATCCCATGATTAATAAATAGTACTGGGATAAGTTATCTCTTCCTCTTGGTGGAATAACAATACCAAGATAACTTATCCTAGGATAAAACAATCAAAATGACAAGAATATCCTTGAAATCTATTTGATTATCATTTTTCATATCTTTATTCCACATTTGTAAAGTTGCTGAAATTTTTCTGTTGCTCATGAGATGTTGTTTTGATAAATTTCAAATAAATCTATAATTTTAGTTTGATAAAATTATTCAACTGTTTGAGTCCTTTTTGAACTTTGTTTCTTTTGCAATTGATTAAAAAGTTATTTTTGCAACGAGAAATGTTATCAAATTTATCAAATTTCAATTCAATTATGGTTATTGTTGTTGTTCAGATTTTGCTCCACTTTTGATTCATTTATATTTGTCTAATTTTTTGCTTATGACGGTAAAGGAAAGATGCTCCCCACTAGCCTCAATAGCTTGCTCCAGTTTTGATTCATGTGGATAGTAAACTTATCAATAATTGAGATTCATTTGATTTTATTTTTAAGAGTGAGTAACTAAAAGCTTTATAAAAAACTATATATAAAAAGCTAAATAAGATAGAGGGTATTTTTCGTAAACAAATAACTAATTCTTAGAAAGTATCCAATGCTTATTAGTTATAATACAACAAACCAAACAAGCAATAAAAACTAATCCTAACATAACTTATCCCAGCATAACTAATCCCAACATAACTTATTCAATTATAACTTATCCCAGCATAATTTGTTTTCGAACCAAACGACCCCTAATAGTAATAGTAATTCTGACTCATTTTTCACTCACTACCGTCTCTCTAAAATCTAAAAGGATTTTCAGAGGAGAAGAGTTACTGTAAACTCTTCGCCTTTTCACATAGGAAGGAGAAATCGTTTTCACAGAGGACAAATCGTTTCCAGCATCATTTGAAAGAGGTACTGTAAACTCTTCTCCTTTTTTAGGGTTTTAATTTGGTTGAGGTACTGTAAAGTCTCTTCCTCTTTAGGGTTTCAATTTGGCTGAGGTACTGTAAATTCTCCTACTCTTTAGTATGTAATTTTGCTCGAGGAACCTTCCAAGAGTTGCTTGAATTAGAAAATTGTTTCAAAAATACATTTATTAGTTGCAACATATGAAAGTTTTCCTCAATTAGACATTTTTTGTGTTTGTTATTGTTTCTCTTTGTGTGATGGGCTCGATTTTGCTTCCACTTTATGATAATTCTCCATATAATTAAAAAGGGGAAAAATCACTTTCAATTTTATTCAGAATTTGTATGACTATACATTTAACAGGTAATAGTAGATACTAGTACTATTTGTACCATTTATCATTTTGTACTTGTCGTATTTATTTTATTTACAGTAGGATTTTAAGTGAGATCAATTGCTTACGTTACTACTTAGCTTACTTTATGCTTCGCATCAAGTGGTAAAAACTAATCTAAAAATGATTATTTGATATGTCATGTAGCTCGTAAGAGTATTTAATCTAAAAATGTTTGGTGGTTGTAGCCTTACATATTGATTATTTGATTACATGCCTTAGTTTGTTATGGGATAGATGTTAAATGTTGTCACAACCCGAGCCTACACCACGGGCGCGACACGGTGTACAAGACTCCGAAAAACCTCATACAAGCCTCATAGCATTCATAACATAAGACATAAGAAAATGGTACGAAATTTAAAAATATTTATCCATATAATCTAAGTCTTTATTCAAAAACAGCGATAGTCTAACTTTGTCTCATATGGCCATCACAACTTTGAATCAATAATAGGGTCACAGCCCTTCAACATAGTCCGAAACGTAAAATGACATGAAAGAAACTACTAAAGACTCTCATATGTCCTCGAATCTTGAGGACTCACCACTAGCTTAGAGAATAGTCAATCCAAGCTTTACTCCAAAGAAATCACCTTAAGATCCAGAACCTACACTTTGTAAAAATGTAGAAGAAATATACGTTAGCACAAAAATGCACTAAGTATGATAGCCATGCAAAATCATGCTAAAAGGGACATTTGGTTGAAAACCATGCCATATGTCAAGTTTGAGAAACATTATGAACTTTAGTATAACCACATAAGACATCAGCATATTCATCATGTAAGTCATTATAACACATTAGAACCATCATTCTAAGTTAACCCTAAGTTATACTTGTGCAATGTATGAATGACATCTCATAATACCATTCTTACTAAGTACCACTTTGATGCCACCATAATATACTTACCATTCTTCATCCTCATCTTTAGTTAGTACTCATAGACGAGTGAACATTCATATTCAATAAGTCATGACAAGGAAAACAACTCATAATAACAATCCAAGTTAAGCATTCATCATTACATTAAGCCTTTAAGTCACCATTCTCATTAGCATCATTTTGAGCATATTCATTTCATTAGACATTATGACAATAGAGAAACACGCCATAGCCACTCTCAAAGCCTACTCGTGCAATGCATGGATGGCATCTTATACTACCACCCACACTTCATAGAACTTCATGAGTAACCATAACACTTAACTCATATGACGGGAATAAGCCCTAACCAACATAGACCATGTGAGCAAATCATGGAATCCGGTGTCTATCCCACACCGTAAAGGGTTGGTCTACTTGCCTAAGGTAGGACCGGTAACATTTTAGCTTAGATGGATCCACTAGCTAATAACTTATGTGGGCACATATTTATGGGATAAGGAAGGTGTTCATTGAAACCCGGCCTAACGTGGGGAGAGCTTCCACCTTAGGATTTACACTCGGTGCTAAGCTTTAAATTCCCATAGAGTAGTTCGTTCTCATTAACATTATTACACATGAAAGGCCTACCACCATTAGGTCTACCGATTCAAGGTACATTATTAGGACAGCTCATGGAATCCTCAAGAAAGGGACACCACCATTAGGTCTACCAATTCAAGGTTCATTATTATAGTAGTTCATAGACTCATCATAAAAGGGCTACCGCCATTAGGTCTACCAAGTCAAGACAACGCCTTAGAATACTTCATTAATCACTTATGAAAGGGCTACCACCATTAGGTCTACCGATTCAATGTTCATTAAGTCAAGATACTTTCGATTATACAAGAAGATGTTGCCCTAAGCCTACCAATTCAAGGTATAACATTACATTGAAGAAACCTTTCACAATATATCATCATCATGCACAAGTGTATAATTGAGAATAACCTTTCAATAATAACACAATTGCATTGTAGTCATGATCACATTACTTTCAATATATTCACAAGGCATATACACAAACATCATGATTATACAACAATCCTCATACACATGTACAAACCCTCATAATTTTCCCTTCAAGTACCATGAGTTACATTCAACCCAACATCTAGAGTTACTACATTACATAAGGATAATATCATGATTCAATAACTCAATCAATATAGACATAATCTATTCACATGCTTCTATAATCAATCAACCCACATCAAGAAGTCACAATTTAGCAATATAGGGAAATTCATGGGTTCTTGAGGGGATTTCATCATAAATCGTCAATTAATCAACAATTCAATCATAATCCATCATAAATCAACCATTGAATACGTTTGAGGAAGAAACACATGACTTAGAGTGAAACCCTAACTTTTTGGGGAAATTGAAAGCTTTGAAATCTAGTTTTGAAGGGCCTCCATGGGTGAAAGCTACCCATAGATGAAAAACTATCATACCTTGATTAAGAATCTTCAAAGAATTTGAGGAAGAAGCCTTGAAATCACCAAACCCTAGCTCCAATTCAACTCTTCTTCTTCTTGGAGTTTTAGAGAGAAATATTGTGAGGAAGATGAACTCTTGGGTTTTCTTTTTGATTCTTTAAAAGTGACTTAATTGGGGAAAATTTGAGTCTAAAAATCTTATATACTTACTAGGAAAACAGTAAAATAATGTAGGTTCAATTTTGGAAGAAAACTAAAGACCCTTAAAGTTTCAACTTAAAATTAACTAACCTACACGACTTGGCTCGCCAACTTACCCCTCTTGGCTATCCAAGGGCACTACGCGACACACCTAATGGTCCCTTGGGTCGCCTAATTTTCAAGAATTCTCCCTCAAAACCTTTCTTTTCTACGCTTTCTTCTATTACGAAATGGAGAGTGTTGTTATAGTCCTGTTACTTTTAAAGCATTTCAAGTAGTAGCATATCACTTAGGCGATGGAGAGGGTCTATGGACGATGCGCCAACCTAGTAGGCGAGCCCCGACCTAGCTCGCCTACATTTCCAGCAACTAGTTCATGGGATAGTCCACTAGGCGACCCCAATGGGACATGGGCAACTCGCCAAGTCCCTTGGGCGACCATGTTGTCCCCTCGCTAAAAGGTCCTAAGGAAGAACATGTTTTCCTTCACTCTTTCTTGGTAGCTTAGGCCCTTGCCCTCTTCTTAAACTTTTACCCCTTTCATTTTAGCTCTAGTTTAGTCTAAACAAATTCCGGAATGTTACACTAGTCCTCACGTTTAGGCTCTAGTTTAACTTACTAATTTCTGAGGTGTTACAAATGTACTGTAATGTTTGTTTTGTTATTTCTGAGTTCTCACCTACATATGTTCGTCTCTTATGTGTATACAACTGGTAGTGTCTGGGAACTGGTGGATCATCAGATTCATCACGCATGATTAGTAGGAAGAAAGCTGTAGGTCTCTAGTCCCTACGGGCAATACTCATATTTTTCCTTAACTAATACTCTAGTGAATCGATTGATACCTCTTGTTTGGTTGGAAGATTCTTGTGTTTATTATACTAGTTTACGTTCCGTTAAGGTAAAAGGACGGGGTTTAAACAGAATTTGTAAGGTCAGGAGTGATAAAAGAAGACTCAGTAAAAAAAATGCAGAGTTAGTTGATCAATTCTAGTAGTAGTAAATAAATAAGATGAGTTGTGCTCATTCCTCCTCAATCCTGCTTGGCTATTCTGACCGCAACCATAAACCAAGAGTAAAGGATCACTCGTTTTTAAGCAAAGACTTTTCCATCTTCCTCTCTGCCAATATCATGCATGTGACACTAACATGTAAACAAGGGTATCCACTCTTCTTTTCTTTTATACATTGAAAAAATGGTACGAGTGAATCTATAAATTTAGTGAATGAATCTCCCAATAATCGGAAAGTTGACATCAATAAAAGTCGCGTCATACATTCTCAACATATGTAAGGTAGTTTTAAAACTTTTTATGTGTGTATATATATATATATATATATATCGATTTTGAACATTCTAAACACAATATTAGACTTAGTGGTTAAGAGATTCAAAATTCACCTTGAAGTTTCAAGTTCAAATATGAAGGGAGAGAAGATTAAAGGGATAGAAGACAAAATTTAATCAACACTTTGCTAAACTTTTCCTGTACTGGCATAGGAGGAGTGTTTGGCTAGTCTAGGCATAGCTTCACTTAGTACCAAAACACTCAACATTACACTCCAAAGTTGGGTGGTGAAAGTGCAGTGGAAGAAGAGATGGTTCACATCTGTTGCCAATGTTAAGCCCTTATTTTTGAGTAAAAAAATCTTGTGTTTAATTTTAATTGGTCTTGAAGAGGACTAATGTTCTTCATTAATACCATCTCAAGTAAATCATCATGATCTTCTTAGTATTTAGAGTAACTGATGATGGAACATGATTACAAATTGAAATGCTACAGAGAGGCTTCCATATATACCAAAGCAAGAGAGGTAGCAATGACTTTAGTTACCCGATGTCCTCTTTAAGGTCAAGCTTGCTATGGCCCATGAAACATTTTTTAGCTTGACCTTTTTGTCCTGTCACAGGTAAATAAAGAGTTTAAAAAACACATAAAAGGTTCAAAGGCAAGGTAATTGAACAAGATAGTTTCTGGAACTATTACACTGCCTTTGATGTAGGAACACAAGAAACAACAAACTTGCTTAATCTGATGATGACGAATCAGTACCTATTGCATCATAGAATTCATCTGACCCCATTGCATCCTGAAGCTCATTGCTTGACATAGAAATTTCAGATGTTTTTGACTGGACAACTACAGTTGATGTGATTCAAATGTGAGTGCTGAATTTGCTCCAACATATTCCTTCAAATCTACACAAATAATAAAACATAAGGACAGAAAAAAATACCAGTGCAATAAATACATATATGCATTCCATCAACTGTCAACAAGCTAACTCCAATAGACAAGACAAAAAATTTTAGTGTTTGATTTATGAATGAAAATATCTCTTTTTTTACTAGAGAAGTAGAAAATAATTTTTGAATTGAAATTGAAAATATTTTTAAAATAAACTTAATTTTTTTTTTTTGGGGGGGGGGGGGGGGGGGGGGTAAGGGTGAGATGGGGTAAAAAAAGAATTTGAAATTAATTTTTTTTTTAAACAAAACAAACTTAATTTTTTTTGGGAGGGCGGGGTCGC
>NW_006239415.1:301701-316246 GCF_000226075.1 Solanum tuberosum | reverse complement strand
AAAAATAAAAAAATTGAAGTTGAAAAATGTTTATTTAAAAATAAGCTTTAAATTTATTTTTTTCAACAAAAAAATTGTAATTTGAAATTGGAGGAAAGTTTTGGAAAATGCTTTCCTTAATTTTTTGAAGGGAAGTCATTTTCTTTGAATTTGAGGAAAATAAGTTGATTTGAAAAACATTTTACCCAACCAAACATGAGAAAATTGGAAAATATTTTCCGGAAAATATTTTCCTTCGTACCAAACACACCCTATCTCACAAAATTATCAGGAAGGTAACTATGTAGTCCTATGATATAAAGAAGGTTGCATGATCCCTTCTTTGTTTGTGGAATCTAATTGTACCGTGGATGGAATCTAACTGACAGGCATATGAAAGAAGAAATTGTACAGTGGATGGAATCTAACTGATTTCTCACTTCTTTGTTTGTGCCTTAAATGTTTACTTATTGTGTGTCATGTTTGATTTCTAACATTGGTTTGGACTTGAGAAGTGAAGTCTGAGTCTTTTGTGTGTATTGTTTTGTGGTCGTCTAATAATACAAGTTATTGTGTTTTAGCCGGTTAAAGGAAAACATAAACATATACTCCATCCGTCTCATTTTATGTGATAACATTTGACCGGGCACGGAATTTAAGAAATAAATGAAGACTTTGAAATGTTTACCAAATTGCCCTTTAAAAAATAGACTCACTTTTCTCTCTCCTCATAAATGTATTGGAGTATTATTTTAAGATTAAGTAGGACCAACAAGGGTAAAAGAGGAATTATACCTTTAAATACTTACCATATAAGGAAATGTGACATTTTTTTTTAGACTGACCAAAAAGAAAATGGTGCCACATAAAATGGGACGGAGGGATTATGTTGTTATGATCAATGTCATTATTGTTGTTTTTGAAGAAAACGGAAGTGAAACATATTATTGTTATTGTTAGAGTTAGAGTCGGTAGTAGTGGTAGGGGTGGTGGAAAACATATTATGGAGAGAAATCGCTCTTTCACGATTGTGAGAATTCTGGTGTTCTCGAGTGCTTGACAAGTGTAGAACTTGCGAGAATAATAGAAGCAAGAGAACATTCTAGAAGAAGAGAATATATGTATATACGTTGTGATGAGAGTGTTATATAGGAGAGAGTGAGTAATGAGGAGGAGAGCAACTATCAATGAATTAGCAGGAGGAATATAATGGTGCCAAATTATGGCAGAACAGAAGTGAGAGAGAAAGAGTATGAGTTAATTTGTTTTAGTTAAAATGCACGTACTTTATATACATATAGTTGTTAAAGTATACTTCATTGCATTTCCAGAAGTAGTTGCTAGAAACTAAATGTTCATGAAATCGCTAAATCATGCCTTGCCTAATCAAACGAATAAATAATTGGATTGCTTTTAGCAATGATTCTTCTAGTCTGAACATATTCTAGAGTTGCATAACCTACCGTACCTACAACCAGAGGAATTCCTAAGTTAGGCAATGCACAACGAGATATTTGAAACATTTGGTCTAAAATATGTCATAGACATTTCTGCGGCTATATATCATTTGAGGGTAAAACGAGAAGTTTAAACTTAAAATGTTTCTAAACATAGAAACAGTCATTCTTTTTTGGGACTGATGGACAACATCATACCCAGTGTAGTCTCGGTGAGGTCTGGGGAGGGGACACATACCTTACCCTTTCCTACGGAGGTAGAGAGGTTGTTTTTGAAGACCCCCGGCTCAGGTTGTGCAAATCAAAGAACATCAGAAAATAAAAATAGGGAAGAAAAAAAATACTTACTGATGTTGACACATGGGTTAGTCCTGCAGTTGGATCTTGCCTACCTAGTCCAAAGTCAGATAGTTTTGCGATAAAGTCTTCATCCAGAAGAATATTTGATGGTTTGAAGTCTTGAAATATCAACTAAAACAAAGACAACAAAGAAAAAATAACAATGAGAAAGTTTAGAACTAGAAATATCAAAGGCTAGAAATTGATATTGCTGACAAAAGATCTCTGCTATCCCTGTTAATAGTAAAAATGAAGTTTGTGATGGGCTTCTATGCACCAAAAAGTCATGTTTTCTCTTAGGAAATTACAGACATAAATACAAAGGTTTAGTGGGTTAACTCGGTAATTAACAAACTCTTGAAACTATCTATTTAATTCCAAAACACACAATTTTGAAGAAACACAGAAGAGTGCAGAAGCAATTGCCATCCAAATTTCAAAATTGTGTGAAGAAAAAAATGATAGTGCAATGCTCCATATGCTTTAAGCCAAATGTTCTGAATGAGCCTTTTTATTCATTTGGTAACTCGTCCAATAACTACAAATACATAATGAATTAGGTATAGAAACAAACTGCTTTAAGATTAATCGAACATCAAATTTGTCTTGGTCACAATAATCCAGCCAAAAGATTTTCTCTTTGGCACCTTACATATCATTCAAACTCATCTCACAGCTAGTCTTCCTTGTTCGTTTCATCATATTTTACTCATATTCACCTAGTGTATTTTACCATACTCCAGATGATCAATAAACAATTCGCCGCTTTAAGAATTTAGCAGCGAGCTACACCTTTTTCTTTAATTAGGAAACTTCGTAGAAAGGAATGGACTGAAGGGAGTAAATAAACACAGGAATTAGTAGTTGTGAAGATACGTAACGGATTCTAATATATAAGAACACTTTAAATTCCTTTTTCTCCTTCTATTTGTTTCTCTTAAATCAAAAAATTAGAGTTAATATATGCTTAATTTTCTCTACAAAACTGGATTGCTACTTAATTTTCTCGACCACTCTGCAGGCGTCTCCTCTATACTCTCGATTATATCTCTCTTTTCACAACCGGTGAGTTAAAACTTTAAGCTTTTCTATTTATTAAGTACTGATTATGTTTATCCAGAGTTTATATTTTGTCAACTTGTTGCCTCTCTGTACTTAGCTATCTAGTTTATGTGTTGAAAAACGATATAATATGCGGTGTTCTCTTATTTGCTTAAACAAGTTTATGTCAAATTTGAACAATTTGTTATATAATGTAGCTGAAAAATCTCATTTTTTAAGATTTTATTTTACAGATGTTTTCTTGATTGAATTGTTGCTTGTTTGTCTAGTTAAATTCTCAACTTTTTATTTATGTAGATGAAATTCGCACATCATAAATGAATGTATGATAGAACTCATCCTAATCGTGCGGGATTGAGGGTGGAATTTATAAACGGGGTTAAATAATTTATTGCAAAGGCGAAAACTAGAAATGATTTTCTTATAGAAGGCACAATTAGGTGTCCTTGTGCCAAAGGCAAGTGTATCAAGTTATTGAAACCCGATAAAGTTGAATTTCATATTTTGAAGAAGGGATTTATGGATAATTATTATGTGTGGACTATTCATGGAGAGAATGACGCCAATATAGCTAATGTTGATTTTCAGAATGCGTTTGATGGTGTGGATAATCCTGTAGAGAATAATAATGTTGAAAATAATCGATTCAATGAAATGTTCAGGGATGCTTTTGGGATGTTCCCAGGGGTTCAATCAGAACCAAATGATGAGGCTAAGCGCTTCTATGAAGTGTTAACTGAAGCTAGTTGACCATTATACGAAGGTTCAATACATTCTAAGTTGTCACCAAGCAAGATTCAAGAAGAAATTCATTTCCAGCAAGATATGATATGGCTCAGCAAAAAAGGTGAGTGCCTGGCGCAAGCCTTATTTATTAGTTTAGTAAAGTCAAGCTTTGGTGGTAGGGTTGGGGTGGCTTTCTGGGGCATGAGTGCCCTTACTAGTTTTGGGGCTTTGGTTGGCAAAAGCGATTTTCTCCCTCTAGCCATCAGTTGTCGGATGAGCCTTCAGACTTTCCTTACCCGCTTTTATTGAGAAAGAAGAGATCTAAAGGTTGGACATACATCGTTGCCATGATGACGCGGTTGAGTGTTCATTCGATCCAGCACCCGGCTGATCAAACCTATCGATGTTAGATTGCTAAGTATAAAGTCAGATTATTCAATTTCTCAAGTGGGGATGGATTCTATCATTGGGCTTATGAATGAGCTTAATCCGAGTAAAATTGACTTACTTAAAGATTTCTACACGACAAAGAAGATGGTTTCTAAGTTAGGACTTTTATCAGAAAGTATTGACTGTTTTGAAAAAGGTTGCATGTTATTCTATAAAGATGATGCAGCTTTAGAAAATTGCAAATTTTGTAATCAAGCTCGTTATAAGGAAGACACAAATGTCAAAAGGATGAAGGTTTCAATGAAGGCAATGCATTACTTACCCCTTATACCTAGGTTAAAGAGGTTATATGCATCAATGAACTCTGCTCCTCATATGATATGGCATTATGAACATAAAAGGCCACCTGGTGTTCTATGTCATCCATCAGATGGAGAAGCATGAAAATATTTTGATAAAGTATTTCCTGACTTTGCTAGTGAACCTAGAAACGTTGGGTTGGGATTATGTATTGATGGATTCACTCCATTTGCGGTCCCTGTGGCACCATATTCGCCATATAATCTCCCCCCTGAGTTATGTATGACAAGTCCATATTTATTCCTAACTTGCATTATTGTAGGTCCGCACAATCCAAACAATTTGATTGACATATACATGCAGGCTTTGATCGATGAGTTAAAATTGTTGTGAAATCAAGGTGTGGAAACATATGATGTATTCCATAAACAAAACTTCATAATGCGTGTTGCTCTGATGTGGATTATAAATGATTTTCTTGCTTATGGAATATTGTCTAGGTGGTCAACTATTGGTAAGTTAGCTTGCCCATATTGTAGATTGCCTTTTGTAAGAAATCTGATTACTCAGTCCTTTTTTAATATTCTTAATCCAGTACTTTAGGAGGAGACAACTCAATTCTCAACCAGCTTCATTGCCACCTACAAGTCACTCGAGCCAGCCAGATGTAGGTCCTCTTAATATTCTTAATCCAATACATTAGGACAACAAATAGATATAATAATTTGGCACTGAGGAGGATACAGTTTCCAATAGGAATTATTAGTGAGTATTAATTTTGAAATTATACATGAACAAGTAATACTAAAGCACATAAAGTATATTGATCAAATCGACTAACGATTAACATGATTCCCAATCAGCAGCTCAAAAAATAAACTTCATGAAAAAAAAAGTGCTAAATTGGTATATCTATTTGTTGTCCTAATGTACTGGATTAAGAATATTAAGAGGACCTACATCTGGCTGGCTCGAGTGACTTGTAGGTGGCAATGAAGCTGATTGAGAATCGTGTTGTTTCCTCCTAATGTACTGGATTAAGAATATTAAAAAAGGACTGAGTAATCATATTTCCTACAAAAGGCAATCTACAACATGGGCAAGCTAACTTACCAGTAGTTGACCACCCAAGACAACATTCCATAAACAGGAAAATCATTTATAATCCACAACAGAGTAGCACACATTATGAAGTTTTATTTATGGAAAACATCATATGTTTCCACAACAATTTTAACTCATCGATCAAAGCCTGCATGTATATGTCAATCAAATATTTTGGATTGTGTGAACCTGAAATAATGCAAGTTAGAAACAAATATAGACTTGTCATACATAACTCTGGGGAATATTATATGGCGTAACAAATACTGGCCAACATGAATATGATGCCGCAGAGACCGCAAATGGAGTGAATCCATCAATACATAATCCCAACCTAATGTTTCTAAGTTCACTAGCAAAGTCAGGAAATACTTTATCAAAATGCTTCTCCATCTGATGAATGACATAGAACACCAGGTGGCCTTTTATGTTCATAATGTCATCTCATATGAGGAGCAGAGCTAATTGATGCATATAACCTCTTTAACCTAGGTATAAGGGGTAAGTAATGCATTGACTTCACTAGAACCTTTTTCTTTTTGACATTTGTGACTTCTTTATAACGAGCTTGATTACAAAATTTGTAATTTTCTAAAGCTGCATCATCTTTATAGAATAACATGCAACCTTTTTCACAACAGTCAATCCTTTCTGATGAAAGTCTTAACTTAGAAACCATCCTTTTTGTTGTGTAGAAATTTTGAGGTAAGTCAATTTTACTCGGATTAAGGTCATTCATAAGCCCAATGATAGAATCCATCCCTGCTTGAGAAATGGAATAATCTAACTTTATACTTAGCAATCTAACATCAACAGACAACTTGAATGCATTAAACCTTCATATAATGATCGACAAGCTTCAGTTAACTCTTCATAGAAGCGCTTAGCCTCATCATTTGGTTCTGATTGAACCCCTGGGAACATCCCAAAAGCATCCCTGAACATTTCATTGAATCGATTATTTTCAACATTATTATTCTCTACAGAATTATCCACACCATCAAACGCATTCTGAAAATCAACATTAGCTACATTGTCGTCATTCTCTCCATGAATAGTCCACACATAATAATTATCCATAAATTCCTTCTTCAAAATATGAAATTCAACTTTATCTGGTTTCAATAATTTGATACACTTGCATTTGGCACAAGCACACCTAATTGTGCCTTCTATAAGAAAATCATTTCTAGTTTTCACCTTTTCAATAAATTCTTTAACCCCATTTATAAATTCCACCCTCAATCCCACACGATTAGGATGAGTTCTATCATACATCCATTTACGATGTGCAAATTCCATCTACACAAATAAAAAAGTTTAGAATTTAAATAGACAAACTAGCAACAATTCAATGAAGAACACATCTGTAGAATAAAATCTTAAAAAAGGAGATTTTTCAGCTACATAATATAACAAATTGTTCAAATTTGACATAAACTTGTTTAAGCAACTAAGAGAACACCACATATTATATCGTTTTTCAATACATAATCTAGATAGCTAAGTACAGAGAGGCAACAGGATGACAAAATATAGACTTTGGATAAGCATAATCAGTACTTCATAAATGGAAAATAGAAAATCTTAAAGTTTTAACTCATCGATTGTGAAAAGAGAGATATAATCGAGAGTATAGAGGAGACGCCTGCAGAGTGGTCGAGAAAATTAAGTAGCAATCCAGTTCTGTAGAGAAAATTAAGCATATATTAACTCTAATTTTTTATTGAAGAAAAACAAATAGGAGAAAAAGGAATTTAAAGTGTTCTTATATATTAGAATCCATTACGTATCTTCACAACTAGTAATTCCTCTGTTTTATTTACTCCCCTCAGCCCATTCCTTTCTACGAAGTTTCCTAATTAAAGAAAAAGGTGTAGCTCATTGCTAAATTCTTAAAGCGGTGAATTCTTTATTGATCATCATCTAGGATGGTAAAATACACTAGGTGAATATGAGTAAATTATGATGAAATGATCAAGGAAGACTAGCTGTGAGATGGGTTTGGATGATAGGCAAGGTGCCAAAGAAAAAAACATTTGGTTGGATTATTGTGAGCAAGACAAATCAGATGTTCAATCAACCTTAAAGCAGTTTGTTTCTTCAAACTGCTTCGTAGACCTAATTCATTATGTATTTGCATGGTTATTAGACGAGTTATCAAATGAATAAAAGGCTCATTCGGAACATTTGGCTTAAAGCATATGGAGCATTGCACTATCATTCTTTTCTTCACACAATTTGAAATCTGGATGGCAATTGCTTCTGCACTTTCCTATGTTTCGTCGAAATTGCATGTTCTAGAATTAAATAGATAGTTTCAAGAGTTTGTTAATTACCGAGCTAACCCACTAAAACCTTTTTATTTATGTTTGTAAGTCCCTAAGAGAAAACATGACATTTGGGTGCATAGAAGCCCAATACAAACTTCATTTTGACTATTAACAGGGATAGCAGAGCCCTTTTGTCAGCAATATCAATTTCTATCCTTGGATATTTCTGGTTCTAAACTTTCTCATTGTTATTTTTTCTTTGGTGTCTTTGTTTTAGTTGATATTTCAAGACTTCAAACCATCAAATATTATTCTGGATGAAGACTTTATCGCAAAACTATCACACTTTGGACTAGTTAGGCAAGGTCCAACTACAGGACTAACCCATGTGTCACCATCAGTAAGTATCCTTTTTCTTCCCTATTTCTATTTTTTGATGTTCTTTAATTTTCACAACCTGAGTCAGGGGTCTTCATAAACAACATCTCTATCTCTATGAGAAAGGGTAAGGTTTGTGTCCCCTCCCCAGACCTCACCGGATCTACACTTCGTATGATGTTGTCCATCAGTCACAAAAAAGAAAGACATTTTCTATGTTTAGAAACATTTTAAGTTTAAACTTTTCGTTTTACCCTTAAATGATATATAGCCGCAGAAATGTCTATGACATGTTTTAGACCAAATGTTTCAAATGTCTCGTTGTGCATTGCCTAACTTAGCAATTCCTCAGGTTGTAGGTACGGTAGGCTATGCAACTCCAGAATATGTTCAGACTGGAAGAATCACTTCTAAAAGCAATCCAGTTATTTATTGGTTTGATTAGGCAAAGCATGATTTAGCGATTTCATGAGCATTTAGTTTCTAGCAACTACTTCTGGAAATGCAATGAAGTATTACACTTTTAACAATTGTATGTATATAAAGTACGTGTGTTTTAACTAAGGAATGGTAAAGTTGATCCATACAAACAAATTAACTCATACTCTCTCTCTCGCTTCTGTTTTGCCATAATATGTCACCACTATATTCGTCCTGCTAATTCACTGATAGTTGCTCTCCTCCTTATCACTCACTCTCTCCTATATAACACTCTCATCACAACGTATATACATACATTCTCTTCTTCTAGAATGTTCTCTTGCTTCTATTATTCTCGCAAGTTCTACACTTGTCAAGCACTCGAGAACACCAGAATTCTCACAATCGTGAAAGAGCCATTTCTCGCCAGAATATGTTTTCCCCACCCCTACCACTACTACCGACTCTGACTCTAACAATAACAATAACAATAATATGCTCCACTTCCATTTTATTCAAAAACAACAATAATGACATTGATCATAATAACATATATGTTTATGTTTTCCTTTAACCGACTAAAACACAAAAACTTGTATTATTAGATGACCACAAAACAATACACACAAAAAACTCAGACTTCACTTCTCAAGTCCAAACCAATGTTAGAAATCAAACATGACACACAATAAGTAAACATTTAAGGCACAAACAATGAAGTGAGAAATCAATTAGATTCCATCCACTGTACAGTTTCTTCTTTCATATACCTGCCAGTTAGATTCCATCCACGGTACAATTAGATTCCACAAACAAACAAGGGATCTGCATATATGTATTTTTTTTTCCGTCCTTATGTTTTATTATTTGTGTATGTCTGAAGGAATATATTAGAGCAAATCCAACACTCACATTTGAATCACATAAACTGTAGTTGTCCAGTCAAAAACATCTGGTGTTTCTATGTCAAGAAATAAGCTTCAGGATGCAATGGGGTCAGATGAATTCAATGATGCAATAGGTACTGATTCGTCATCATCAGATTAAGATAGTGATAATTAAGTATCTAGTAAGCAATCTCAAAAATAGGGACTTAACATTGGCAGCATATGCTCCCTGTGAAAAGAAAGTAAAGATGTGAACCATCTCTTCTTCCGCTGCACTTTCACCACCCAACTTTGGAGTGTAATGTTGAGTGTTTTGGTACTAAGTGAAGCTATGCCTAGACCAGCCAAACACTCCTCCTATGCCAGTACAAGAAAAGTCTAGAAAAGTGTTAATTAAATTTAGTCTTCTATCCCTTTTATCTTCTCTTCCTTCATACTTGAACTTGAAACTTCGAGGTGAATTTTAAATCCCCTTAACCACTAAGTCAACCTCTAATATCGTGTTTAGATTGTTCCAAATTGATATATATACACATAAAAAGTTTTAAAACTACCTTACATATGTTGAGAATGTATGATGTGACTTTCATGCCTTTATTGATGTCAACTTTCCGATTATTGGGAGATTCATTCACTAAATTTATAGATTCACTCGTACCATTTTTTCAACTTGTATGAATGTATAAAAGAAAAAGGATAGTGGATACCTTTGTTTACATGTTAATGTCACATTCACGATATTGGCAGAGAGGAAGATGGAAAAGTCTTTGCTTAAAAATGAGTGATCCTTTACTCTTGTTTTATGGTTGCCGTCAGAATAGCCAAGCAGGATTGAGGAGGAATGAGCACAACTCATCTTATTTATTTACTACTAATAAAATTGATCAACTAACTCTGCGTTTTTTTTACTCAGTCTTCTTTTATCACTCCTGACCTTACAAATTCTGTTTAAACCCCGTCCTTTTACCTTAACGGAACGTAAACTAGTATAATAAGCACAAGAATCTTCCAACCAAACAAGAGGTATCAATCAATTCACTGGATAGCAGATTTTGTTCAGCAACAATTAATCTAGTAATCTTAAACCAGTTATACTTATTTAAAATGATGATTCCTCTCTCTCTTTTCCAGCCTTGCAATATACCCCCCTCCTTACCCCCAAAAGATTTGTGTTTCCAGCCTAGTATGTAGCATATATCATCATCTAAAATTAACCAAGCATGAAAAATCTATTACCTCAACTCAAACAAAGGGATTATTCACACAAAGGAAGATATAGTTGAACTCTATTAGAGTACGTAGTAGTTAAGGAAAAAAACGAGTATTGCTCGTAGGGACTAGAGACCTACAACTTTCTTCCTACTAATCAGGCGTGATGATCCACAGGTTCCCAGACACTACCAGTTGTATACACATAAGAGACGAACATATGTAGGTGAGAACTAAGAAATAACAAAACAAACATTACAGTACATTTAACATCTATCCCATAACAAACCAAGGCATGAAATCAAATAACAAATAAATAATCAGTATGTAAGGCTACAACCACCAAACATTTGCAGATTAAATACTCTTACGAGCTACATGACATATCAAATAATCATTTTTAGATCAGTTTTTACCACTTGATGCGAAGCATAAAGTAAGCTAAGTAGTAACGTAAGCAATTGATCTCACTTAAAATCCTACTGTAAATAAAACAAATACGACAAGTACAAAACGATAAATGGTACGGATAGTACTAGTATTTACAATTACCTGTTAAATGTATAGTTATACAAATTCTGAATAAAATTGGAAGTGATTTTTCCCCTTTTTATATGGAGAATTATCATAAAGCGGAAGCAAAATCGAGCCCATCACGCAAAGAGAAACAATAACAAACGCAAGAAAATGCCTAATTGAGGAAAACTTTCATATGTTGCAACTAATAAATGTATTTTTGAAACAGTTTTCTAATTCAAGCAACCCTTGGAAGTTTCCTCGAGCAAAATTACATACTAAAGAGTAGGAGAATTTACCGTACCTCAACCAAATTGAAACCCTAAAGAGGAAGAGACTTTACAGTACCTCAACCAAATTAAAACCCTAAAAAGGAGAAGAGTTTACAGTAGCTCTTTCAAACGATTCTGGAAACGATTTCTCCTTCCTCTGTGAAAAAGAGTTTAGTAACTCTTCTCCTCTGTGAAAATCCTTTTAGATTTTAGAGAGACAGTAGTGAGGGAAAAAATGGGTCAGAATGTGAAAATTCTTTTAGAGTATTTTTCTCTTTTTTAATTAATGGGTTAGAATTTATTAACTAAAAAAAATATTTACAAAATAAAATGTTGATGCCTAGGATCGAATTGGGAACCTTCACTATTACTTTACCATAATCGAAAAAATTAAATTAATTTTTAATTAAAAAATATTGTAAAATGGGCGACTACAGTAGTCACCAATTAAAAATATTTTTTAATTATTTTAACAAGTTGTCGACTACTGTAATCGAAACACTAGTCAATTATTTTGTTGACTTTATTTCATAAAGTTTACGACTTCAGTAGTCGAAATAATTATCGGTAAAATTTAAAAATAATTAAAATAACATAAATTTTAATATACCGATTACAGTAGTCGGAAAATTACCCAAATTTCTGATATAATCGGCAAATAGCTTATTTCTAGTAGTGTTCTCCCTTAACCCCAAGACAATAACTTTCTGTTGTAATTCAAGTGCATGATCTGCTTGATAGTATATTTGAATGATCTGCTTGATAGTGTTTTGTGGACCGCTCATACTAAGTGAGATAAGAATGAGCTTTATAATCATATGTGGGCTGCTCATATTACGCGAGGTAAGAATGAACTTTTCAATTCCTTGGTAAACCATTGGAAACTTAATTGTCATTTCAAGCGGATGATAGTTCTAGATGGAAGTAAATGGACTTGCACTAGCATTAAAAAAGTATTTGTGTTTCTTTTCCTCGTGTTTGTGTAATTGTAAATATAAAGTGAGAATATGAATAATTTTTTAACTTTTGTTGTACATATTGTCGTTCACACCCCTTAATAGAAGACTCTTTTGAAAAATGTAAAACCATGCCTATATATCTATTAAATTGCTTAACGTCACTTTTTAACTTTTTAAATTTTCAGAAATATGCTACTATCACTAATAAATTTTAATTATGAAGAAGATATGTAGGTGAATATACAATCATAAACTTAGGTCCTTTTGCCTTCTTGCAAGTCTTTTTATTTTTCTGGTTTTAAACGATCTCATTTGTGTGCTACGCTTAAAAAAACACAAAAGATTTTCTCTTTTCTTTTTTTTCTGTGTAATTGCACGTCAAGATTTCAATTTCCCCACTATGTTAATGCTATTAAAATATAATTTTTAATAGCTAAAATGAGTTTTCATAAGTTGCTAAAATAATGACAAGCTAATAAATCTCTAAAAAATGGGTGCTTGTAATTACTATCGTGTATTCATTTGTAGAATTTAAGGCATTATATTGTAACATTTGTCAACATCTTTTATTGGTGGAATTTAAGTCATAATTTTTTATGACAAGGGAAACCCGCAGCCGCTACCCTTTGAGTGCGCACAGGATAAAATTCCCGCTCCTATGCAATAGCTCGCAAACCACATAGGAGAGGTAATCCGCATTACATTTTCAAATAATGAATAGATCGAGGGAAGTTAAAAAGATACATCCAAGAAAAAATCGGTATAAAGAAAAGAAATGATTCATTGTCCTCCTTTTGTGATATCACAAAATTATTATGCCGATCTCATGATTTCTTCAAGCTTTTCTCAAAGTCCTTCAATGATTGTCTTCCTTTATAAAGAAATGACTCATTTTCCTCCTTTATGATTAATTTATGCTTAGTTAATCATTCATCAACCGTTTTTAGCAATAAAAATTCATCCAACTCACAAGAATTATTTATATATGAAGCTCAAAAATGGAGTTCAAGTTTCTTCTTGAACCCCTCACAATATCAGCCAAAAAAAAAATCAAATTACCACAATGAACCAACAATGGTGAATTTGAAATTTCACCTCCGGAAATGACAGTTAATTTTATATTTAATTTCCTTTTTAATCTCAACAAACTAGTTGTATAATGTTGTAACATCTCGCAACTAGAAAGAACTAGAAGGAAGTTTAAAATCTGGAAATAGTTATTTTTGGAAAGTGTAAGGAAATCTGGAAAATTTTAAGTTAAAGTGAGTTTTTACTCAACTTCAAACAACCATAACTCCTAGATCAGGATGATTTAGGTGAAGTTCCAGATATGGTTGGAAAGCTCTTGGAATGATCTTTCCAACGCCGCTAAGTTTGCGCGATTCTGAGCTCGTATGAGTGAGTTATGTCCTTTGGAAGTTGGGCTGTTGGAATAAGGAAATGTCTAATCCGGATTTAAGAAGGGCAATTTAGTCTTTTCCTTACCTAATTACTCTAATTCGTTTTAGGAGATTAATTGGGGTAAAACCAGACTTTATTCAGTTTAGAAAAATTAGAATTTACGCTAGGGCTTGGAGAGGAGAAGAGAGAAGAGAAATCGCCAAGAACGTTCATGCCTTGCGAGTGAAATTCGTCGGGGGTGATCCCTACAAGGTATGTGAGATCACATAGTGTTGGGTTAGTTCACCCACACGCCAATCTTGTTTCAATTCAGCGAATTTAAATTGTTTGAATGCAAAGAAAGTGAGTTCTTGAATAACATTGTTGAAAATTTGTTGAGTTCTTGATGGTTGTGTTGTTGAAGTCTATTGTTGATTTGATTCGTGTTTCCGGGTGGATTTTCGAGTTAAATATGTTGTATGTTGAGGGTACTAGTGATCCTAAATGTTTGGGGAAAGAACCATGGAAGTTAGGAGAGTTTAGAGATGAAAAACGGAGAAGGAAAATCGTCAAAAATCTAGGGAAGGGGATGGGGCGTCGCGCCAGCCAGCGCGCCCCAAAATGGGCTCTGAAGTTCACCCCTTGGGGCGACGTGCCAGCCAGCGCGCCCCATAAGCTTCTCTAACGTTTGAGGGCTGGCGCCCCGCGCCTCTCAGAGCGCCAGGGACGCCAGTTCTCCCCATTCTTCCCCCACCTTTTCATACTAGTTCCTAAGTGATGTACCTATGTTTCCTAGTTGATTCTAACACTCTAAGGTACATCTAAACATCATGAAATCATCCATAAACATGAGATCATGAACCTTGAATCCATAATCCAATTCAAGAAAAGTTA